>NW_028166415.1:127512-286606 GCF_964263955.1 Coregonus lavaretus | reverse complement strand
CCCCACCTCTATTTCTGTCTCCCTCCCCTCACCCACCTCTATTCTGTCTCTCTCCCCCCACCTCTATTTATGTCTCTCTCCCCTCCCCCACCTCTATTTCTGTCTCTCTCCTCCCCCACCTCTATTTCAGTCTCGCTCCCCCACCTCTCCTCCCCCACCTCTGTTTCTGTCTCCCTCCCCTCCCCCACCTCTATTTATGTCTCTCTCGCCTCCCCCACCTCTATTTCTCTCTCTCATCTCCCCACCTCTATTTCTGTCTCTCTCTCCTCCCCCACCTCTATTTCAGTCTCGCTCACCAACCTCTCCTCCCCCACCTCTGTTTCTGTCTCTCTCCCCTCCCCCACCTCTATTTCTGTCTCTCTCCCCTCCCCCACCTCTATTTCTGTCTCTCTCCCCTCCCTCCCCCACCTCTATTTCTGTCTCTCTCTCCTCCTCTCCTCTCCCCTCCCTCACCTCTATTTCTGTCTCTCTCCCCTCCCTCCCCCACTTATATTTCTGTCTCTCTCTCCTCCTCTCCTCTCCCCTCCCCCACCTCTCTATCTGTCTCTCTCCCCCCCACCTCTATTTCTGTCTCTCTCCCCTCCCCCACCTCTCTTTCTGTCTCTCTCCCCTCCCTCACCTCTCTTTCTGTCTCTCTCCCCTCCCCCACCTCTCTTTCTGTCTCTCTCCCCTCCCCCACCTCTCTTTCTGTCTCTCTCCCCTCCCCCACCTCTCTTTCTGTCTCTCTTTCTCTCTGTCCGCCTTTCTTCTTAGACTGTGCCTTGCTGCGTTTAAATTCTCTACCATTCTCCCAAAAGTATTTAAGCCTCCGCTCCCCATCATAGTTTAATAATCATTGGATTGGTGTAGATGTAGTGTCAACCACATCTCTCTCCCCATCAGTTCCCTCTGTACTGGTTCAGTGTTCCAGCCATCATGAAGGGCTGGATAGACAGAGTCCTGACTCAAGGCTTTGCCTTCTCACTGCAGAAGATGTACAACAATGGAATATTCCAGGTTTGACCTTTTGACCCTTCTGTTCATGTGTTTAGTTCCAGTAGCCTCTGTTAGAGTTTCATACCGATTGACAATGAGCAGGAAAACAGCATACGATGGCACTATAGTTTCAATATAACTTTATATGAAGGGACCTCATAACCCATATATAACCCATATATAACCCATTCATAACCCATATGTAGCCCAAACATAACCCATACATAACCCATATGTAACCCAAACATAACCCATATATAACCCATACATAACCCATATATAACCCATATGTAACCCAAACAGAACCCATATATAACCCATACATAACCCATATATAACCAATATGTAACCCAAACATAACCCATACATAACCCATATATAACCCATACATAACCCATATATAACCCATATGTAACCCAAACATAACCCAAACATAACCCATACATAACCCATATATAACCCATTCATAACCCATATGTAACCCATTCATAACCCATATGTAACCCAAACATAACCCATATGTAACGTGGGGGATTTAAACAAATACTCTTCCTGTAGCTGTGAGGTGAGATCCTCTGGACTAATCTAAAATACACAGGTTATTTGCATCAGGTAGTGGAGCATGGGAATGACCAGGCCAGAAATATTAATTTTTATTCACAATCTCAATTACTCAAGCAACTCAATGAAAGCTTCTCATGGACACCATCTTCAGCGCCCTGTCCAATCGCTGCTGATGTAGCACATGGGGATGTGATTCTTCATGTTCTGAATCTAAAACTATACTAAATATAATTACGTCACCAAATTATTGATTAAAACACACTATTTTGCAAAGTTCTACAGTAGCCTCAACAGCACTCTGTAGGGTAGCACCATGGTGTAGCCCGGAGGACAGCTAGCTTCCGTCCTCCTCTGGGTACATTGACTTCAATACAAAAACCTAGGAGGCTCATGGTTCTCACCCCCTTCCATAGACTTACACAGTAATTATGACAACTTCCGGAGGACGTCCTCCAGCCTATCAGAGCTCTTGCAGCATGAACTGACATGTTGTCCATCCAATCAAAGGATCAAATAATGAATCTAGGATTGAAAGCATGAGCTACAGCTAGCTAGCGCTGCAGTGCATAAAATGTGGTGAGTAGTTGACTCAAAGAGAGAGAAAGACAATAGTTGAACAGTTTTGAACAAATTAATTTCTTCCAAAATGAAGGAGAAGCGAGAGAGAAATGTTTAGTCTTTTTTTTCTTCACTGTCAGTTTCACATACTTAGCTAGCAAATGCAGCTAGCTAGTTTAGCCTACTGAAACACCCGGCTCAAACAGAGGGATGCTATGTTAGCTAGCTGGCTATGACTTTCCAACACAACACTAGATCTCTTCAAAGTCAAGGTAAGCTTTTGGTATTACTAATTTATTGCCTCCGGGGCCCGCCGGTGTAACTGCTTACTGACTGCACACTGTAACGTTACTAAGGGTTTACTAACGCCTTAGTTCTATTAGCTATGCTGACTATGACGTTACTTTAGCTAATATGGTGACAACGATGTAGGCTGTGTGTAGCGGTTTGGCTTGGAAAGCTTTTTTCGCCTGGTCACATATAGCTGATGTGTTGTGCGTCGAAGTCCACAAACGAAGGGAAGAGAAGGAATACAACGTGGCTGTTATGAGAGTGAACTCTGTTTACGGGTGATCAGGGGTGTATTCATTCCGCCGATTCTGTTGAAAAACGTTTCTTAAACGGAACAAAACTGTGATAAACATACCTGAATTTGCCCAATAGAAACTCTCGTTTGCAACTGTTGGAGTAATGATTACACCCTAGATCAGCTAGATGCAGGCAAGTGTGTCACTGTCTGTCGTCTCAAATTTGTCTCTCGGGCCTGTGTGCACCTACGTTGTAAACTTTCATTCGTAGGCTGGTTTGTAGCAACCTCGTGATGGGTACAGGGAACATTTGAGTATCATGTAGTAGCCTAAACCTATCGCTGTTACATCGAACTGGGTGAATGGAATATGAATGAGAGTCATCCAATATGCTGTAATAGAAATAAGGCCAAGCTCGTGAAAAATAAAAATTGTCCTCCCTCGTCTTAAAACGGCACCGACCGCCACTGGAGACATTTCAGCAGCAGGTATAAAATAATGACAGACAACAGACTAACTAGATAACTGCTACAAGTTATACTTTGAACTGGCTATCTCACTAGTTAACTACAGCCAACTAAGCATTAATGTTGTTGTCGCCTTTCCGTAGCCTAAATAAATCTTCACCATTGGAAAACTGGGATTAGCCATGTCATTGAGACAACATTAAAAACTATTCCTAAGAACAGCCTAGTTGACCAATACCTGGCTGTGCATAGATCTCCTCTGAAACATGGATATTAGAGCCTTATATAGAAACATGTCTAGTTAGATACCTCGCTTTGAAGTAGCCTACCGTATCTATATGATCCCTGATTCATTGAATGAGGGAATAATTTTATAAAGACAAAAGTATTTGGTTTTAATGGTGCACTATTTTATATCAAGGGTGGCAACCATCCTCCAGGATAGCTACTGGGTGTGCAGGCTTTTGTTCTAGCCCTGATCTAACCACACTGTAGCCTAAACATCAGCCCTGATCTAACCACATTGTAGCCTAAACATCAGCCCTGATCTAACCACATTGTAGCCTAAACATCAGCCCTGATCTAACCACATTGTAGCCTAAACATCAGCCCTGATCTAACCACATTGTAGCCTAAACATCAGCCCTGATCTAACCACATTGTAGCCTAAACATCAGCCCTGATCTAACCACATTGTAGCCTAAACATCAGCCCTGATCTAACCACATTGTAGCCTAAACATCAGCCCTGATCTAACCACATTGTAGCCTAAACATCAGCCCTGATCTAACCACATTGTAGCCTAAACATCAGCCCTGATCTAACCACATTGTAGTCTAAACATCAGCCCTGATCTAACCCCATTGTAGTCTAAACATCAGCCCTGATCTAACCACATTGTAGCCTAAACATCAGCCCTGATCTAACCACATTGTAGTCTAAACATCAGCCCTGATCTAACCACATTGTAGTCTAAACATCAGACCTGATCTAACCACATTGTAGCCTAAACATCAGCCCTGATCTAACCACATTGTATCCTAAACATCAGCTGTTCAACAGGACCTTGAAAAGCAGACTTGGGTGTTTCAGGGCTGGATCTAAATCCTGCACACCCAGGAGCTCTCCAGATGGAGGGTTGACCACATGTTAACAACAGTGCAGATCTACTTTGTGGGGGGTTAAGTGCCTTGATCAAGGGCACAACGGCAGGAGATGGTAGGCCTACACGGGATCAGACACAGCAGCCTTCCACTGTCAATAATGTAGGGTATAATAATAGCCATGAAAGTTGGTTAAAAGTCATGAAGAAGTCATGGAAAATCTGTATGAACCCTTAACAGTGAATAATCACAGGTCTCTATAGCATAATGTCATTTGTGTATTTCGGTGAACATAGTTTAATGAACTGACTTGGAAAAAGACAGATCCTCCACTTCTTTCATCCCAAGTCATGCACTGAACAAACCTACATTTCATTTAGGATCTTACTTTGATCACTGATTAACATTATATCGAAAAAGTCGGATTTCGTAACCTAATACATCCGATAATAAGCACCGATGACAGAGCGGTGCCTGTTGAGGATTTGACATGTTGTGGTGGTTTTCTGCAAAGTTGTTTCCGCGGGTCACAAAAAGCCAAATTAACATGACATAAACGTAATTAAATGTAAAAGGATTTGAAAATAAAAAGCTTGCGGTACGCTCAGTGCTCCGTTGACATTTCAGAGAGATACACTTGTTTTTGTGAGAAAGATAACAGGAATTTTGCATTAATATGAAAAGGGTACACTAAAATATAAAAATACTACATGTTATGTCTCAAAATTGATATCTATCTTACCTCTATATTGTTTTATGTCCTCCGGATTGGAGAAGAAAAATGACGAGTTTAATGGTGAGCCTCTCAGGTCCTCTTCATTCTCTCACAGCATCCAGTCTATTCCAGTCTATGCTATTTTCCAGATTTTCGACCACTTTTTCTCTCTGGCCTCCATTGATTTAGTCACCCTAATTTTGGCCATTTTTACAAGGGTAAAAACATCCTACAAGGGTAAAAACAATAACTTTTGAATGGATTATGATAGAGACATGAGGTTTGGACCATTGGGGTTTTGTTAGAGGATTATCCACACAATTAATATATTATTTTACCCATTGGTCAAAATACGTGTTTTTTTTGTTTGGACATAATGTCTATATCATGAAATGACACACTCCTCTCATTCAGTTCAGGCTCTGTTGTTGCTTCTAGGTTAGAGTACATTGTGTTTTTTGTGGATTGAATAGGGCCTGTGTTTGTTTGGAGTTACATTTCCTGCTCTTTGTCATTCTGCAGGACAAGAAAGCCATGTTGTCGTTCAGCACTGGAGCTATGCAGACTATGTACCGCCCTGACGGCCTCAACGGAGACATTAACGTCACACTGTGGCCCCTACAGGTAACCAGGAAGACAGCCAGGGGAAGATTGTGACACAAAAAAAATATTCAACTGTATTTGCTTCTCATGGATTTAGAAGGCAATCAAGTGGCGTTGGGGATACTCGACTGTCTCAAAATGTGTTTCCTCAAACATTTTTATGCTTGGAAGTTACTTCCAAATACTTGTATTTCAGATGTGTTTCATTTAGTTTTGGGTTTGCATTTTTTGGGACTATTCCATTGGTTCCATTGTAGCATATTGTGCAAACTAAACCAAGCGCAGTTCAAGTATTTGCGATAAGTATTTGACCCAGGCTCCTCACTCCTCTTCTCTCTCCTCCACGTCCCTCCATCCTTCCAGAACGGCGTCCTTCACTTCTGTGGGTTCCAGGTGCTAGCCCCCCAGGTGTTCTGGTGTCCTGGACACAGCCCCCCCGCTACACGGACAGCCATGCTGGATGGCTGGAGGGCCAGGCTGAAGACCCTGCTGGTCGAGCGACCTCTGACCTTTGCCCCCAGCGAGCTGTTTGACCTGACCTTCCCCGGGGGCTTCATGCTGCGGCCGGAGGTCAGGGAGGAGCGGAGCACCCACCCCCACGGCATCACCACCGGACACCACCTGGGGAAACCCCTCCCCCCTGACAACCAGCTGAAGGCTGAAGGCTGATAACCCCTCCCCCCTGACAACCAGCTGAAGGCTGAAGGCTGATAACCCTTGGAGAGTCATTTATCCAATAGAACCCAGAGAGTCTTCTTCAGTGGAAGCTTCTCTAAAATCAGATACAGTTGAAGTCGGAAGTTTACATACACCTTAGCCAAATACATTTAAACTCAGTTTTTCACAATTCCTGACATTTAATCCTAGTAAAAATGTCCTGTCTTAGGTCAGTTAGGATCACCACTTTATTTTAAGAATGTGAAATGTCAGAATAATAGTAGAGAGAATGATTTATTGAAGCTTTTATTTCTTTCATCACATTCCCAGTGGGTCAGAAGTTTACATACACTCAATTAGTATTTGGTAGCATTGCCTTTAAATTGTTTAACTTGGGTAAAACGTTTCGGTTAGCCTTCCACAAGCTTCCCACAATAAGTTGGGTGAATTTTGGCCCATTCCTCTTGACAGAGTCAGGTTTGTAGGCCTCCTTGCTCGCACACGCTTTTTCAGTTCTGCCCACACATTTTCTATAGGATTGAGGTCAGGGCTTTGTGATGGCCACTCCAATACCTTGACCTCAACTGGAGTTGTACATAAAGGGTGTGACCATTGAGCAAGTTGAGGAAGCTAAACTCCTAGGTATAACATTGGATGGTCAATTATCATGGGCAAGTCATATTGACAAATTTGTTGTGAAGATGGGGAGGGGTATGTCTGTTATAAAAAGATGTTCTGTGTTTTTGACACAAAAATCAACTGTACTAGTTGATTACTGTCCGGTAATATGGTCAAGTGCAGTAAAGAAAGACCTAGCAAAAAAGGTGCTATCTCGAACCTAAAACCATTTAGAACCATAGGAGAACCCTTTGAAGAACACTTGTTGGTTCCAGGTAGAACCCTTTTGGGTTTCACGTAGAACCCTTTGCACAGAGGGATCTACATGGAACACAAAATGGTTCTACCTGGAACCAAAAAGGGTTTCACTTAGAACCAAAAAGGGTTCTCCTACGGGGACAGCTGAAGAACCCTTTTGGAGACCTATTTTCTAAGAGTGTACAGCTGGCTCAAAACAGAGCAGCACGCCTTGCCCTTAACTACACATACAAAACTATCAACAACATGCATACCAGACTTTCCTGGTTGAGGGTTGACGTGAGATTAACTGCTTCTCTTCTAGTTTTTATGGGAAATATTACTGTAATGAAAATTCCAGATTATCTGCATTACACTCAGCTCAGACATCCATACATACCCCACAAGACATGCCACCAGGGGTCTCTTCACAGTCCCCAAGGCCAAAACTAACTCAAGGCAATGCACAGTTTTATACAGAGCCATGATCGCATGGAACTCCCTTCCCTTTAAAAAACGGATTTAAAAACAACTCATGGAATGAGGACACACACACACAGACACACTCTAACACACACATTATTTTTTAGTTGTATTGTTTGTATGATTTTTTAGTTGCATTGTTTGAATATTGTAGTATTTTAAATTTGTGACTTTCCTTGGGTATCAGTGTTTTGTTACTTGTCATGTTTTGTGTATCTTGTGGACCCCAGGAAGAGCAGCTGCTGCTTCTGCAAAAGCTAATGGGGATCCTACTAACCAAATAAACCTCTCCCCCCTGATAACCAGCTGAAGGCTGATAACCCCTCCTCCCTGATAACCAGCTGAAGGCTGATAACCCCTCCTCCCTAATAACCAGCTGAAGGCTGATAACCCCTCCTCCCTGATAACCAGCTGAAGGCTGATAACCCCTCCCCCCTAAAAACCAGCTGAAGGCTGATAACCCCTCCCCCTCACAACCAGCTAAAGGCTGATAACCCCTCCTCCCTGATAACCAGCTGAAGGCTGATAACCCCTCCTCACTGATAACCAGCTGAAGGCTGATAACCCCTCCCCCCTAAAAACCAGCTGAAGGCTGATAACCCCTCCTCCCTGATAACCAGCTGAAGGCTGATAACCCCTCCCCCCTAAAAACCAGCTGAAGGCTGATAACCCCTCCTGCCTGATAACCAGCTGAAGGCTGATAACCCCTCCCCCCTGATAACCAGCTGAAGGCTGATAACCCCTCCTCCCTGATAACCAGCTGAAGGCTGATAACCCCTCCTCCCTGATAACCAGCTGAAGGCTGATAACCCCTCCCCCCTAAAAACCAGCTGAAGGCTGATAACCCCTCCCCCTCACAACCAGCTAAAGGCTGATAACCCCTCCCCCTCACAACCAGCTAAAGGCTGATAACCCCTCCTCCATGATAACCAGCTGAAGGCTGATAACCCCTCCTCCCTGATAACCAGATGAAGGCTGATAACCCCTCCTCCCTGATAACCAGCCGAAGGCTGATAACCCCTCCTCCCTGATAACCAGCCGAAGGCTGATAACCCCTCCTCCCTGATAACCAGCTGAAGGCTGATAACCCCTCCTCCCTGATAACCAGATGAAGGCTGATAACCCCTCCTCCCTGATAACCAGCTGAAGGCTGATAACCCCTCCTCCCTGATAACCAGCTGAAGGCTGATAACCCCTCCTCCCTGATAACCAGCTGAAGGCTGATAACCCCTCCTCCCTGACAACCAGATGAAGGCTGCTAACCCCTCCTCCCTGATAACCAGCCGAAGGCTGATAACCCCTCCTCCCTAATAACCAGCCGATGGCTGATAACCCCTCCTCCCTGATAACCAGGCGAAGGCTGATAACCCCTCCTCCCTGATAACCAGCTGAAGGCTGATAACCCCTCCCCCCTAAAAACCAGCTGAAGGCTGATAACCCCTCCTCCCTGATAACCAGCTGAAGGCTGATAACCCCTCCCCCCTGATAACCAGCTGAAGGCTGATAACCCCTCCTCCCTGATAACCAGCTGAAGGCTGATAACCCCTCCTCCCTGATAACCAGCTGAAGGCTGATAACCCCTCCCCCCTAAAAACCAGCTGAAGGCTGATAACCCCTCCCCCTCACAACCAGCTAAAGGCTGATAACCCCTCCCCCTCACAACCAGCTAAAGGCTGATAACCCCTCCTCCATGATAACCAGCTGAAGGCTGATAACCCCTCCTCCCTGATAACCAGATGAAGGCTGATAACCCCTCCTCCCTGATAACCAGCCGAAGGCTGATAACCCCTCCTCCCTGATAACCAGCCGAAGGCTGATAAAACCGCCTCCCTGATAACCAGCCGAAGGCTGATAACCCCTCCTCCCTGATAACCAGCCGAATGCTGATAACCCCTCCTCCCTGATAACCAGCCGAAGGCTGATAACCCCTCCTCCCTGATAACCAGCCGAAGGCTGATAACCCCTCCTCGCTGATAACCAGCTGAAGGCTGATAACCCCTCCTCCCTGATAACCAGCTGAAGGCTGATAACCCCTCCTCCCTGATAACCAGCCGAAGGCTGATAACCCCTCCTCCCTGATAACCAGCCGAAGGCTGATAACCCCTCCTCCCTGATAACCAGCCGAAGGCTGATAACCCCTCCTCCCTGATAACCAGCCGAATGCTGATAACCCCTCCTCCCTGATAACCAGCCGAAGGCTGATAACCCCTCCTCCCTGATAACCAGCCGAAGGCTGATAACCCCTCCTCCCTGATAACCAGCCGAAGGCTGATAACCCCTCCTCCCTGATAACCAGCCGAATGCTGATAACCCCTCCTCCCTGATAACCAGCTGAAGGCTGATAACCTCTCCTCCCTGATAACCAGCTGAAGGCTGATAACCCCCCCTCCCTGATAACCAGCTGAAGGCTGATAACCCCTCCTCCCTGATAACCAGCTGAAGGCTGATAACCCCTCCTCCCTGATAACCAGCTGAAGGCTGATAACTCCTCCTCCCTGATAACCAGCTGAAGGCTGATAACCTCTCCTCCCTGATAACCAGCTGAAGGCTGATAACCCCTCCTCCCTGATAACCAGCTGAAGGCTGATAACTCCTCCTCCCTGATAACCAGCTGAAGGCTGATAACCCCTCCTCCCTGATAACCAGCTGAAGGCTGAGGATAATAAAGAGGAAAGTGTTTGACTTCAACAAAACTAGGGTTGCAAAATTCTAGTAACTTTCCCCAAATTCCCAGGTTTTCCAGAAACAACAAAACGTACATATCACAGGAGGCTGCTGAGGAGAGAACAGCTCATAATAATGACCGGAACGGAGCAAATGGAATGGCATCAAACAACTGGAAACCATGTATTTGATGTAGTTGTTACCATTCCACATACTCCACTCCAGTCATTACCACGAGTCCGTCCTCCCCAATTAAGGTGCCACCAGCCTCCTGTGGTACCCAGTTTTGATAACCTTGTAGAACCGACCTGATCTCAGGGCTTCCTTGAGGTGAAACAGAATGGTGAGCTATCGCATGATCAGGCTAGTTCACAAGCATACAGTTTGGAGTATGTTGAAGTGCAAAATTCGGGAAACTTTCCAAAAATGCTGAAGTTTTCAAGAAATCCCAGTTGGAAGATTCCGGGAATCAGGATGGAATAAGTAGGAAATCCATTGGGAATCTTTCAAACCTGGATTTCTGGAAAACCTGGTGACAGCAATTGTTACAGCTGCTGGCAAGTCAGTTGCACCAACTATACTGTATAGTTACTGAATAATAATAATAATAATAATAATAATAATAATAATAATAATAGCTTACTGTACTGTATTCATACTGTACTGTGTTTTATTATCCTCATTCTGTATCACTATGTACTAAAGCACTGCTAATGTCTGAATATCTGCATATTTTATTCTGAATATCTGCATATTTTATACAACCAATACAATTGTACATACTTATAATAAAACAATTTGTGACAAATAATAGATCCGTGTTGTGACCTCATATGACAACAACATTCCAATCAGAGCATGGATTAAACTGTTTCAGAACGTCCAGGTACGGATTCTCTGCTGCCTGATGGAGGATGGGGGGGGGGGTAGGAGATTAACTGAATGAAGGGGACTCCATGTGCTGTAATGAAGGGGACTCCATGTGCTGTAATGAAGGGGACTCCATGTGCTGTAATGAAGCCCAATTTAAAGGCCCAAAACAGGAGAATGCCCACTGGGATCCTATTAAATCACTGTATGGATGATTCCATATGTAATTCTAGTGGGATGCTACCCAAAGAAACATATCTATGATATTCCTATGTGAATGAATGCCGTACTTTATCCCATGAGAGGGGAAAGAAACTGAAAGGATTTATGGAGATATAATGGTGTTTCTAGGACAAATCACTTGTTCATCAGCTCAGGCACCTGTCATGAACTAGAGCAGACTGGCATTTAAAAAAAAGTTTGTGCTATCCGGGATCTCTGGGATGTCCCTACCCTAAATCCTAACCCTAAACTTAACCCTTACCCTGACCTTAACCATAACCTTTTTTAAATGTAAATTCAAAGGGGTAAAGTCAGGATTGGAATGATCCAGAACAGCAAGTACCACGTAAAAAAGGAACGAAAGTAGGCTGAGATCCTAGGTGTGCTCCAGAGATACAGACTCTGCACAGGCCGGCCCACGTTAGCAGACTGTTAGCTACGCCTTTATCGTGTGGATGTGGTTCGACGTTAAACACCCAGGTGTTGTACAGATCTGATATTCTGCGCAGCGCTGACCAGCATTTGTGTATCTGAACCGCACCCCATTCGAGTCAGCCTCCTTCCCCTGCGATAACATGGTACGGTCCCATAGTGACGTCATCGCCTGAGCAGCGCCAGGCGGAGTGAGACTTGTTTTGCTACATTGTTGACGTTCTTGTTCAACGTTTTGACATTGTTTCCAGTTTTTAGGAGACAGAATAACAATCATTTTAGTCAGTCTGATTCCTCACCCGCCCTCTACGATTTTACTGCGCGTCGAGCAAACTCTCCCGGAATCAGCCACCATGAAATGGATGTTCAAAGAGGATCATTCCCTGGGTAAGAGGTTACTTGTTTCATAACAGGCAATTAACACAATTGTCAAAATAGGAACAAATATGTATCTCCTCTGCGTTCTTCTTATTTTTATGGCAGTTGCTGATTATGATTGGCTACTTTTCTGCACTAACATTGGCTGACTAGTGGCCTACCCGTTCAGATTTTGTTGAGTCCTTTGGCTACAAAATAACATTACGAAATTCATCGAAATTGTATGTTGACATGTCACTTAATATCTTGTTCAAAAGACATTAGTCAAATGTTGCATGTGGTTTGGTTGTTTTATTGGCAAAATGTCCTATGCATTTTCATTTTTAAATCACCTCGATCCGTGACAGGTCGCCCTATTTGGGACATGTCGTTCCTATTGACATGACAGCTGATATGATAGTGATGTGATAGCTGATATGAAAGTGATATTGAAAAGATATGGATCATTTCAAATAGGACTAGGCCCTATTAGTTTTAACAACAAACAGCTGTCAAAACGTTGCCTCACTCATTCTTTGCTCTGCCGCATATCATATCCCCTGAACATAGGTTATTATTGTGATAAAAACATGACAACATTATCTGGCTGAAATTACATGGCATAAACTATTTATGTATTTTAACAAAAGTCTCCTAAAAATATTATTCTAGAGTTCTTAAGTTGTATTTTCCCTTTTATTACATAATTTGGATATAGGCCACACCTGTATGGCTTATGTGTTAGATTGACACACGGAGAAGTAGCCTAGGAGAAATATTGACATATTTATCCCAGTGAATTGGCAGCTTTAGTCAGCGATTACCCAGAGTGCATCTGGTGTCCAACAGCTGCTGCTGTTGCCGGTGGATCTCGGTCAGGGAACAACATGTGACCTCTCATCAAATGTTGATCCTCCTGTAGCAGTCACCGGAGGATACATCCCAAACGGCACCCTATTGCCTGTATAGTGCACTACTTTTGACCAGGGCTTTGGTTAAAATTAGTGCACTGTATAGGGTGCACTACACAAGGTGTAGGGGGCCATTTGGGATACACCCTTGCTCTTTGGTGAACTGACTAGAGCAGGGGGAACTGAGTAGGGCAGGGGGGCAACAAACCGGCCTATTCTACTAATCTAAGTGTCTCTTAAGGTTCTTGATTAGCTGAATCAGGTGGTTTAGAGTAGGGCTGGAGCAAAAGCCTATTCTCCCGGTAGCTAGTAGGACTTGAAACAGGTTGAATTACTGTACCGATGACACTGTAACACCATTCACAACATCTCTCAATCCGTCTCTGTTTCTCAACAGAACATCGGTGTGTAGAGTCGGCCATTCATAACATCTCTCAATCCATCTCTTCTTCTCAACAGAACATCGGTGTATAGAGTCGGCCAAAATACGCAGCAAGTACCCAGATAGGGTTCCGGTGAGTGAGACGGGTTTCACTGGGGGTGGAGTTATTGTTGTACCTTTATTTTGACAGGGGAGTCATGCTGAGACCAATGTATCTTTTACAGATGAAAATAAACACATCAATACTAATACGAAATGCAAAAACAGAGATGCAAAACATTATAATAGAAACTAAGCACATTCTTCAGTAAAAAAAGGTCCTCAATCAGTCAATCAATTGCCCTAGAGTCACCAAAACATCAAATTGTAGAGTTTTGGATATTATTCCAAGTAAGGTGCAAAGAAACTAAAAATGGATTCACCTAACTCTGTAGAGACCGAAGGAATTTCCAGTTAGCCCTGAGACTGGTTATGGTTAACTTGTACGCCTAAAGGTTATTAATGGTTTTAGGTACAGCGGGAGTTTTTATAAAATAGCTTTATAAAGCGTTTCACACATCGTTATAACATATTTATTACAGTGTAACGTTGGATTTATATGCCCGTCTCATGAGGATGTTACGATTCACTGACGCACGTTGGTCCCCAATTCAAATGTTTTTAAGATCCAAGTGCATTGCTCCGCGTGGACCCCCCAAACCGATCCAAATGTAGCATAGCATGCGTCGGTCAGAAAACCGATTCAAACATTAGGAATCACCGGTTCACTTTTTATTTTTTTTGCTGCCTCATATTACATTCTTTCTACCTTCTGAAAATACAGCTCATCATTAGTGTACAGAGCCTTCAGAAAGTATCAATACCCCTTGACTTTTTCCACATTTTATTATGTTACAGCCTTATTCGTAAATGGATTCAATCGTTTTTTTCGCCTCATCAATCTACACACAATACCCCATAATGACAAAGCAAAAATAGGTTTTTAGAAATGTTAACAAATGTATTAAAAATAAACGGAAATATTACATTTACATAAGTATTCAGACCCTTTGTTGAAGTACCTTTGGCAGTGATTACAGCCTTGAGTCTTCTTGGGTATGACGCTACAAGCTTGGCACACCTGTATTTGGGGAGTTTCTCCCATTCTTCTCTGCAGATCCTCTCAAGCTCTGTCAGGTTGGATGGGGAGCGTTGCTGCACAGCTATTTTCAGGTCTCTCCAGAGATGTTCGATCGGGCTCATGTCCGGGCTCTGGCTGGGCCACTCAAGGACATTCAGACTTGTCCCAAGCCACTCCTGCATTGTCTTGGCTGTGTGCTTAGGGTCGTTGTTCTGTTGGAAGGTGAACCTTCGCCCCAGTCTGAGGTCCTGATCGCTCTGGAGCAGGTTTTCATCAAGGATCTCTCTGTACTTTGCTCCGTTCATCTTTTCCTCGATCCTGACTAGTCTCCCAGTCCCTGCCGCTGAAAAACATCCCCACAGCATGATGCTGCCACCACCATGCTTCACCATATGGATGATGCCAGGTTTCCTCCAGACGTGACGCTTGGCATTCAGGCCAAAGAGTTCAATCTTGGTTCATCAGACCAGATAATCTTGTTTCTCGTGGTCTGAGAGTCCTTTAGGTGCCTTTTGGCAAACTCCAAGTGGGCTGTCATGTGCCTTTTACTGAGGAGTGGCTTCCATCTGGCCACTCTAACAAAAAGATAAACAACTTTCTATCGCTGGATTCGAACACGCAACCTTTGGAACCAGAGGTAGATGCTTAAGGTATCCCCGTCCACAACACCCTAGCGAAACCAAAGCCTACTTGAAGGTAACGGCGCTCACTGTTGCCCCCTAGCGGCTGGCTTCCACGTCATCTTTCGACGTCCTCGGACATGGATGGACGTCAAATACTGACTTGTATCACGGGTGAATTAGTGGGGGGATGGTGATTTCAGAACCAAAGTGGGGGAGACAAATCGGACTGCATCGCAGCCCCCCCCTAATCTGATAGTGGTAGATGCCTAGTCACCCATATGGCTCAGCTCAGGGGCCTACATAGTACATACATCATTTATACACACACACACACACACACACACACACACACACACACACACACACACACACACACACACACACACACACACACACACACACGTCAGCTCAGTCAGATCCAGCTCAGAGAGGCCAAGCTCATGCAGATTTTAATTTAAAATGGAAAATGAATGCGTTTATGCAACAAATGTTTAGTGCATCGTATCGATCCGAATCGCACTGAGTCGTTTCAAACTAAAACGTGTGGTTCCTCTATGGTGTTGGAGCGCATGTATCTAGATGCGTTTTCTAATTGTCTTGAAAGGGAAAGATGCACATCCCTACGCTGTCATATTTTTTCAGTTCAGTAAATCTTTATTGTTCCAGGAAGGGCAATTTATGTGAACACTATAAACATACAATATGACATGACTCTGTGTCGTCTGTTTCTAGGTAATCGTGGAGAAGGTGTCTGGGTCTCAGATTGTGGACATTGACAAGAGGAAGTATTTGGTGCCCTCTGACATCACGGTGGCCCAGTTCATGTGGATCATCAGGAAACGCATCCAGCTGCCCTCGGAGAAGGCCATCTTCCTCTTCGTTGATAAGACCGTGCCTCAGTCCAGGTCGGAACTCTAAGCACTCAGTGGAAATGGCACCTTAGAAACTATAGAACTTAAAGGTTTTTTTCCCCCCAGGTTAAATAGATAAAACACTACTTTTAGCCATTGATGTTTTCGGACACTGACCACACAGGGCATATATACTAGAGGCTAGCTTTAACTGGGTTAACCTGGGACATTAGTTATAAATATAGACAAGCTGGGTTAGAACTGGGTTAACCTGGAACATTAGTTATAAATATAGACAAATTGGGTTAGAACTGGGTTAACCTGGGACATTAGTTATAAATATAGACAAGCTGGGTTAGAACTGGGTTAACCTGGGACATTAGTTATAAATATAGACAAGCTGGGTTAGAACTGGGTTAACCTGGGACATTAGTTATACATATAGACAAGCTGGGTTAGAACTGGGTTAACCTGGGACATTAGTTATAAATATAGACAAGCTGGGTTAGAACTGGGTTAACCTGGGACATGAGTTATAAATATAGACAAGCTGGGTTAGAACTGGGTTAACCTGGGACATTAGTTATACATATAGACAAGCTGGGTTAGAACTGGGTTAACCTGGGACATTAGTTATAAATATAGACAAGCTGGGTTAGAACTGGGTTAACCTGGGACATTAGTTATAAATATAGACAAGCTGGGTTAGAACTGGGTTAACCTGGGACATGAGTTATAAATATAGACAAGCTGGGTTAGAACTGGGTTAACCTGGGACATTAGTTATAAATATAGACAAGCTGGGTTAGAACTGGGTTAACCTGGGACATTAGTTATAAATATAGACAAGCTGGGTTAGAACTGGGTTAACCTGGGACATTAGTTATAAATATAGACAAGCTGGGTTTAGAACTGGGTTAACCTGGGACATTAGTTATAAATATAGACAAGCTTGGTTAGAACTGGGTTAACCTGGGACATGAGTTATAAATATAGACAAGCTGGGTTAGAACTGGGTTAACCTGGGACATTAGTTATAAATATAGACAAGCTGGGTTAGAACTGGGTTAACCTGGGACATTAGTTATACATATAGACAAGCTGGGTTAGAACTGGGTTAACCTGGGACATTAGTTATAAATATAGACAAGCTGGGTTAGAACTGGGTTAACCTGGGACATGAGTTATAAATATAGACAAGCTGGGTTAGAACTGGGTTAACCTGGGACATTAGTTATAAATATAGACAAGCTGGGTTAGAACTGGGTTAACCTGGGACATTAGTTATACATATAGACAAGCTGGGTTAGAACTGGGTTAACCTGGGACATTAGTTATAAATATAGACAAGCTGGGTTAGAACTGGGTTAACCTGGGACATGAGTTATAAATATAGACAAGCTGGGTTAGAACTGGGTTAACCTGGGACATTAGTTATACATATAGACAAGCTGGGTTAGAACTGGGTTAACCTGGGACATTAGTTATACATATAGACAAGCTGGGTTAGAACTGGGTTAACCTGGGACATTAGTTATAAATATAGACAAGCTGGGTTAGAACTGGGTTAACCTGGGACATTAGTTATAAATATAGACAAGCTGGGCTAGAACTGGGTTAACCTGGGACATTAGTTATAAATATAGACAAGCTGGGTTAGAACTGGGTTAACCTGGGACATTAGTTATAAATATAGACAAGCTGGGTTAGAACTGGGTTAACCTGGGACATGAGTTATAAATATAGACAAGCTGGGTTAGAACTGGGTTAACCTGGGACATTAGTTATACATATAGACAAGCTGGGTTAGAACTGGGTTAACCTGGGACATTAGTTATAAATATAGACAAGCTGGGTTAGAACTGGGTTAACCTGGGACATTAGTTATAAATATAGACAAGCTGGGTTAGAACTGGGTTAACCTGGGACATGAGTTATAAATATAGACAAGCTGGGTTAGAACTGGGTTAACCTGGGACATTAGTTATAAATATAGACAAGCTGGGTTAGAACTGGGTTAACCTGGGACATTAGTTATAAATATAGACAAGCTGGGTTAGAACTGGGTTAACCTGGGACATTAGTTATAAATATAGACAAGCTGGGTTTAGAACTGGGTTAACCTGGGACATTAGTTATAAATATAGACAAGCTGGGTTAGAACTGGGTTAACCTGGGACATGAGTTATAAATATAGACAAGCTGGGTTAGAACTGGGTTAACCTGGGACATTAGTTATAAATATAGACAAGCTGGGTTAGAACTGGGTTAACCTGGGACATTAGTTATAAATATAGACAAGCTGGGTTAGAACTGGGTTAACCTGGGACATGAGTTATAAATATAGACAAGCTGGGTTAGAACTGGGTTAACCTGGGACATTAGTTATAAATATAGACAAGCTGGGTTAGAACTGGGTTAACCTGGGACATGAGTTATAAATATAGACAAGCTGGGTTAGAACTGGGTTAACCTGGGACATGAGTTATAAATATAGACAAGCTGGGTTAGAACTGGGTTAACCTGGGACATTAGTTATAAATATAGACAAGCTGGGTTAGAACTGGGTTAACCTGGGACATTAGTTATACATATAGACAAGCTGGGTTAGAACTGGGTTAACCTGGGACATTAGTTATAAATATAGACAAGCTGGGTTAGAACTGGGTTAACCTGGGACATGAGTTATAAATATAGACAAGCTGGGTTAGAACTGGGTTAACCTGGGACATTAGTTATAAATATAGACAAGCTGGGTTAGAACTGGGTTAACCTGGGACATTAGTTATAAATATAGACAAGCTGGGTTAGAACTGGGTTAACCTGGGACATTAGTTATAAATATAGACAAGCTGAGTTAGAACTGGGTTAACCTGGGACATTAGTTATAAATATAGACAAACTGGGTTAGAACTGGGTTAACCTGGGACATTAGTTATAAATATAGACAAGCTGGGTTAGAACTGGGTTAACCTGGGACATTAGTTATAAATATAGACAAGCTGGGTTAGAACTGGGTTAACCTGGGACATTAGTTATAAATATAGACAAGCTGGGTTAGAACTGGGTTAACCTGGGACATGAGTTATAAATATAGACAAGCTGGGTTAGAACTGGGTTAACCTGGGACATGAGTTATAAATATAGACAAGCTGGGTTAGAACTGGGTTAACCTGGGACATTAGTTATAAATATAGACAAGCTGGGTTAGAACTGGGTTAACCTGGGACATTAGTTATAAATATAGACAAGCTGGGTTAGAACTGGGTTAACCTGGGACAATAGTTATAAATATAGACAAGCTGGGTTAGAACTGGGTTAACCTGGGACATTAGTTATAAATATAGACAAGCTGGGTTAGAACTGGGTTAACCTGGGACATGAGTTATAAATATAGACAAGCTGGGTTAGAACTGGGTTAACCTGGGACATTAGTTATAAATATAGACAAGCTGGGTTAGAACTGGGTTAACCTGGGACATTAGTTATAAATATAGACAAGCTGGGTTAGAACTGGGTTAACCTGGGACATTAGTTATAAATATAGACAAGCTGGGTTAGAACTGGGTTAACCTGGGACATTAGTTATAAATATAGACAAGCTGGGTTAGAACTGGGTTAACCTGGGACATGAGTTATAAATATAGACAAGCTGGGTTAGAACTGGGTTAACCTGGGACATTAGTTATAAATATAGACAAGCTGGGTTAGAACTGGGTTAACCTGGGACATGAGTTATAAATATAGACAAGCTGGGTTAGAACTGGGTTAACCTGGGACATTAGTTATACATATAGACAAGCTGGGTTAGAACTGGGTTAACCTGGGACATTAGTTATAAATATAGACAAGCTGGGTTAGAACTGGGTTAACCTGGGACATTAGTTATAAATATAGACAAGCTGGGTTAGAACTGGGTTAACCTGGGACATTAGTTATAAATATAGACAAGCTGGGTTAGAACTGGGTTAACCTGGGACATTAGTTATAAATATAGACAAGCTGGGTTAGAACTGGGTTAACCTGGAACATTAGTTATAAATATAGACACATTGGGTTAGAACTGGGTTAACCTGGGACATTAGTTATAAATATAGACAAGCTGGGTTAGAACTGGGTTAACCTGGGACATTAGTTATAAATATAGACAAGCTGGGTTAGAACTGGGTTAACCTGGGACATTAGTTATACATATAGACAAGCTGGGTTAGAACTGGGTTAACCTGGGACATTAGTTATAAATATAGACAAGCTGGGTTAGAACTGGGTTAACCTGGGACATTAGTTATAAATATAGACAAGCTGGGTTAGAACTGGGTTAACCTGGGACATTAGTTATAAATATAGACAAGCTGGGTTAGAACTGGGTTAACCTGGGACATTAGTTATAAATATAGACAAGCTGGGTTAGAACTGGGTTAACCTGGGACTTTAGTTATAAATATAGACAAGCTGGGTTAGAACTGGGTTAACCTGGGACATTAGTTATAAATATAGACAAGCTGGGTTAGAACTGGGTTAACCTGGGACATTAGTTATACATATAGACAAGCTGGGTTAGAACTGGGTTAACCTGGGACATTAGTTATAAATATAGACAAGCTGGGTTAGAACTGGGTTAACCTGGGACATTAGTTATGAATATAGACAAGCTGGGTTAGAACTGGGTTAACCTGGGACATGAGTTATAAATATAGACAAGCCCACACACCTGCTGCTCCCAAGGGCTTTTATTCCTGCACCAACGGCAACAATGTTGAGCTACTATAGCCTTTGTCAAGTCTTATAAAAATCTGGGATGAGAATATCACCCATCACACTCCTCATGGGTTCATAGTTGAAGCTCAATGGCCGATGTCTCTTCCTCAACAAGACACCCAATCCAGGTCCAGGTCTGAACACCCTAGTGGCTGCTGGGTTACTAGTGGTTTGCTGCTCCCACAGGGATATCCTTCAGCTTTAGTTATACAGAAATGCAGTCAATTCGGAAAGTATTCAGACCCCCTTGACTTTTTCCACAGTTTGTTACGTTACAACCTTATTCTAAAATGGATTAAATAGTTTTTTTCCCCCTCATCAATCTACCCACAATACCCCATAATGACAAAGCAAAAACTGTTTTTTAGAAAATTTTGCTAATTTATTACAAATACAAACAGAAATATCACATTTACATAAGTATTCAGACCCTTTACTCAGTACTTTGTTGAAGCATCTTTGGGAGTGATTACAGGCCTCAAGTCTTCTTGGGTATGACGCTACAAGCTTGGCACACCTGTATTTGGGGAGTTTCTCCCGTTCTTCTCTGCAGATCCTCTCAATATCTGTCAGGTTGGATGGGGAGCGTCGCTGCACAGCTATTTTCAGGTCTCTCCAGAGATGTTCGATCGGGTTCAAGTCCGGGCTCTGGCTGGGCCACTCAAGGAATTCAGAGACTTGTCCCGAAGCCACTCCTGTGTTGTCTTGGCTGTGTGCTTAGGGTTGTTGTCCTGTTGGAAGGTGAACCTTCGCCCCAGTCTGAGGTCCTGAGCGCTCTGGAGCAGGTTTTCATCAAAGATCTCTCTGTACTTTGCTCTGTTCATCTTTCCCTCGACCCTGACAAGTCTCCCAGTCCCTGCCGCTGAAAAACATCCCCACAGCATGATGCTGCCACCACCATGCTTCACTGTAGGAATGGTGCCAGGTTTCCTCCAGACGTGACGCTTAGCATTCAGGCCAAATAGTTCAATCTTGGTTTCATCAGACCAGAGAGTCTTGTTTCTCATGGTCTGAGAGTCCTTTAGGTGCCTTTTGGCAAACTCCAAGTGGGCAGTCATGTGCCTTTTACTGAGGAGTGGCTTCTGTCTGGCCACTCTACCATAAAGGACTGATTGGTGGAGTGCTGCAGAGATAGTTGTCCTTCTGGAAGGTTCTCCCATATCCACAGAGGAACTCTGGAGCTCTGTCAGAGTGACCATCGGGCTCTTGGTCACCTCCCTGACCAAGGCCCTTCTCCCCCGATTGCTCAGTTTGGCCGGGCGGCCAGCTGTAGGAAGAGTCTTGGCGGTTCCAAACTTCTTCCATTTAAGAATGAGGGAGGCCACTGTGTTCTTGGGGACCTTCAATGCTACAGACATTTATTGGTACCCTTCCCCAGATCTGTGCCTCGACACAATCCTGTCTCGGAGCTCTACGGACAATTCCTTCGACCTCATGGCTTGGTTTCTGCTCTGACATGCACTGTCAACTGTGGGACCTTATATAGACAGGTGTGTGCCTTTCTAAATCATGTCCAATCAATTGAATCTACCACAGGTGGACTCCAATCAAGTTGTAGAAACATCTCAAGGATGATCAATGACCTAAGCTCAATTTCAAATCTCATAGCAAAGGTTCTGAATACTTATATAAATAAGGTTTCAAAAATGTCTAAAAACCTGTTTATTCTTTGTCATTATGGGGTATTTTGTGGAATGAAGAGGAAAATCTGTAATTTAATCCATTTTAGAATAAGGCTGTAAAGTAAAAAAAAATTGAAAAGGCAAGGGCTCTGAATACTTTCGGAATGCACTGTAAATTAAGGCCTGCATTCAATCTGGTCCGTGTTAGATCCACGTTATAGCATTTAAAGGTATATCCTGATTGAGCCATAAATGCGATCGCAGCAAACGTTGGGTAAAATGCCTTTAAAAGCCACATTGTCGGTTGTCCAGCGCGCTGCTCTATGAATTGAATCCCGGCCTAAAGCTTTATTAGTGTCGTATCGACACAACAGCAGTAAACAATGAGCAGACATTACCGAACATAGCTTGCAGATTATACCAGTCACTTTACCGGTATTTCAGATACATTGTTTCATTCTGTTGAGGGTGACTAAACGCTAAGCAGTATTTAGACCTACTTCTACATTTCATCCCCTCCGTTCACTTGAGTAGTATGTGGATACGTCCCAAATGGCACCCTATTCCCTACATAGTGCACTACTTTTGACCAGAGCCCTGTATAGGGAATAGGGTGCCATTTGGGCCACGGTCTGTTTACGTCTCCATTTCCCTCTTCCTCATGTCTGTCCGTTGCAGCATCACCATGGGACAGCTGTACGAGAAGGAGAAGGACGAGGACGGCTTTTTATACGTGGCGTACAGCGGAGAGAACACCTTCGGTGTCTAGACCCACCTTCATCATCATCATCATCAGCCTTACTTACGACAGAATACAATACCTGGCCACACCCACCCACCACCCCAACCCTAACTCACACCCCACCCCTGGGAGAATCCCTGGGAAACCCCAGAGAAATGAAGTGAAATAAAGAGAATAAGAGAGTGATCAGTTGAGTGAAATGAGTGTCACCAGTCTGTCTAATCTATTCCTGCCCATGTTGTATCAATGCTGTTTACATTCATTTATTAATATGTTTATTATTATTTTTGAAGTTATGTATAGTGATAAAAATAGGAATGACTGTTTTGTTTGTTTGATGTTTTGTGCTTTACTTTAGTTTAGGTGCTTGGAGGTTGTTTTTTTTCATTCGCGAAATGATATTTTTGTTTGAAGTTTCACTTTCAGTTTGGCTGTTATCCTTGAAGATTTATATTTCAAATAATTTTAACTATTTGAACGGTAAGGTAGCTGGATGACCTAACCAATAAAAAATGTGAATAATCCTTGTGTTTTTATTGACCTATACCAGGGTTCTTCCACTTCGGTCCTGGAGATTTTTGATCCAGCCCTAAAGTAACACAGACAATGTTATTACAGCATTATACCAGTTCATAAAGTAACACACAGACTGTTATTACAGCATTATACCAGTTCATAAAGTAACACACAGACTGTTATTACAGCATTATACCAGTTCATAAAGTAACACACAGACTATGTTATTACAGCATTATACCAGTTCATAAAGTAACACACAGACTGTTATTACAGCATTATACCAGTTCATAAAGTAACACAGACTATGTTATTACAGCATTATACCAGTTCATAAAGTAACACACAGACTGTTATTACAGCATTATACCAGTTCATAAAGTAACACACAGACTGTTATTACAGCATTATACCAGTTCATAAAGTAACACACAGACTATGTTATTACAGCATTATACCAGTTCATAAAGTAACACACAGACTGTTATTACAGCATTATACCAGTTCATAAAGTAACACAGACTATGTTATTACAGCATTATACCAGTTCATAAAGTAACACACAGACTGTTATTACAGCATTATACCAGTTCATAAAGTAACACAGACTATGTTATTACAGCATTATACCAGTTCATAAAGTAACACACAGACTATGTTATTACAGCATTATACCAGTTCATAAAGTAACACACAGACTGTTATTACAGCATTATACCAGTTCATAAAGTAACACACAGACTGTTATTACAGCATTATACCAGTTCATAAAGTAACACACAGACTATGTTATTACAGCATTATACCAGTTCATAAAGTAACACACAGACTATGTTATTACAGCATTATACCAGTTCATAAAGTAACACAGACTATGTTATTACAGCATTATACCAGTTCATAAAGTAACACACAGACTATGTTATTACAGCATTATACCAGTTCATAAAGTAACACACAGACTGTTATTACAGCATTATACCAGTTCATAAAGTAACACACAGACTATGTTATTACAGCATTATACCAGTTCATAAAGTAACACACAGACTGTTATTACAGCATTATACCAGTTCATAAAGTAACACACAGACTGTTATTACAGCATTATACCAGTTCATAAAGTAACACACAGACTGTTATTACAGCATTATACCAGTTCATAAAGTAACAGACTGTTATTACAGCATTATACCAGTTCATAAAGTAACACACAGACTATGTTATTACAGCATTATACCAGTTCATAAAGTAACACACAGACTATGTTATTACAGCATTATACCAGTTCATAAAGTAACACACAGACTGTTATTACAGCATTATACCAGTTCATAAAGTAACACACAGACTATGTTATTACAGCATTATACCAGTTCATAAAGTAACACACAGACTGTTATTACAGCATTATACCAGTTCATAAAGTAACACACAGACTATGTTATTACAGCATTATATCAGTTCATAAAGTAACACACAGACTGTTATTACAGCATTATACCAGTTCATAAAGTAACACACAGACTATGTTATTACAGCATTATACCAGTTCATAAAGTAACACACAGACTATGTTATTACAGCATTATACCAGTTCATAAAGTAACACACAGACTGTTATTACAGCATTATACCAGTTCATAAAGTAACACACAGACTGTTATTACAGCATTATACCAGTTCATAAAGTAACACACAGACTATGTTATTACAGCATTATACCAGTTCATAAAGTAACACACAGACTGTTATTACAGCATTATACCAGTTCATAAAGTAACACAGACTATGTTATTACAGCATTATACCAGTTCATAAAGTAACACACAGACTGTTATTACAGCATTATACCAGTTCATAAAGTAACACACAGACTGTTATTACAGCATTATACCAGTTCATAAAGTAACACACAGACTATGTTATTACAGCATTATACCAGTTCATAAAGTAACACACAGACTGTTATTACAGCATTATACCAGTTCATAAAGTAACACAGACTATGTTATTACAGCATTATACCAGTTCATAAAGTAACACACAGACTGTTATTACAGCATTATACCAGTTCATAAAGTAACACAGACTATGTTATTACAGCATTATACCAGTTCATAAAGTAACACACAGACTATGTTATTACAGCATTATACCAGTTCATAAAGTAACACACAGACTGTTATTACAGCATTATACCAGTTCATAAAGTAACACACAGACTGTTATTACAGCATTATACCAGTTCATAAAGTAACACACAGACTATGTTATTACAGCATTATACCAGTTCATAAAGTAACACACAGACTATGTTATTACAGCATTATACCAGTTCATAAAGTAACACAGACTATGTTATTACAGCATTATACCAGTTCATAAAGTAACACACAGACTATGTTATTACAGCATTATACCAGTTCATAAAGTAACACACAGACTGTTATTACAGCATTATACCAGTTCATAAAGTAACACACAGACTATGTTATTACAGCATTATACCAGTTCATAAAGTAACACACAGACTGTTATTACAGCATTATACCAGTTCATAAAGTAACACACAGACTGTTATTACAGCATTATACCAGTTCATAAAGTAACACACAGACTGTTATTACAGCATTATACCAGTTCATAAAGTAACAGACTGTTATTACAGCATTATACCAGTTCATAAAGTAACACACAGACTATGTTATTACAGCATTATACCAGTTCATAAAGTAACACACAGACTATGTTATTACAGCATTATACCAGTTCATAAAGTAACACACAGACTGTTATTACAGCATTATACCAGTTCATAAAGTAACACACAGACTATGTTATTACAGCATTATACCAGTTCATAAAGTAACACACAGACTGTTATTACAGCATTATACCAGTTCATAAAGTAACACACAGACTATGTTATTACAGCATTATATCAGTTCATAAAGTAACACACAGACTGTTATTACAGCATTATACCAGTTCATAAAGTAACACACAGACTATGTTATTACAGCATTATACCAGTTCATAAAGTAACACACAGACTATGTTATTACAGCATTATACCAGTTCATAAAGTAACACACAGACTGTTATTACAGCATTATACCAGTTCATATAGTAACACACAGACTGTTATTACAGCATTATACCAGTTCATAAAGTAACACACCGACTATGTTATTACAGCATTATACCAGTTCATAAAGTAACACACAGACTGTTATTACAGCATTATACCAGTTCACAAAGTAACACACAGACTGTTATTACAGCATTATACCAGTTCATAAAGTAACAGACTGTTAATACAGCATTATACCAGTTCATAAAGTAACACACAGACTGTTATTACAGCATTATACCAGTTCACAAAGTAACACACAGACTGTTATTACAGCATTATACCAGTTCATAAAGTAACAGACTGTTAATACAGCATTATACCAGTTCATAAAGTAACACACAGACTATGTTATTACAGCATTATACCAGTTCATAAAGTAACAGACTGTTATTACAGCATTATAGCAGTTCATAAAGTAACACAGACTATGTTATTACGGCATTATACCAGTTCATAAAGTAACAGACTGTTATTACAGCATTATACCAGTTCATATAGTAACACACAGACTATGTTATTACAGCATTATACCAGTTTATAAAGTAACACACAGACTATGTTATTACAGCATTATACCAGTTCATAAAGTAACACACAGACTGTTATTACAGCATTATACCAGTTCATAAAGTAACACACAGACTATGTTATTACAGCATTATTCCAGTTCATAAAGTAACACACAGACTGTTATTACAGCATTATACCAGTGCATAAAGTAACAGACAGACTGTTATTACAGCATTATAGCAGTTCATAAAGTAACACACAGACTGTTATTACAGCATTATACCAGTTCATAAAGTAACACACAGACTGTTATTACAGCATTATACCAGTTCATAAAGTAACACACAGACTGTTATTACAGCATTATACCAGTTCATAAAGTAACACACAGACTGTTATTACAGCATTATACCAGTTCATAAAGTAACACACAGACTATGTTATTACAGCATTATACCAGTTCATAAAGTAACAGACTGTTATTACAGCATTATACCAGTTCATAAAGTAACACACAGACTGTTATTACAGCATTATACCAGTTCATATAAAGTAACAGACTGTTAATACAGCATTATACCAGTTCATAAAGTAACACACAGACTGTTATTACAGCATTATACCAGTTCATAAAGTAACACACAGACTGTGTTATTACAGCATTATACCAGTTCACAAAGTAACACACAGACTGTTATTACAGCATTATACCAGTTCATAAAGTAACAGACTGTTAATACATCATTATACCAGTTCATAAAGTAACACACAGACTATGTTATTACAGCATTATAGCAGTTCATAAAGTAACACACAGACTATGTTATTACAGCATTATACCAGTTCATAAAGTAACACACAGACTGTTAGTACAGCATTATACCAGTTCATAAAGTAACACACATACTGTTATTACAGCATTATACCAGTTCATAAAGTAACACACAGACTGTTATTACAGCATTATACCAGTTCATAAAGTAACACACAGACTATGTTATTACAGCATTATACCAGTTCATAAAGTAACACACAGACTGTTATTACAGCATTATACCAGTTCATAAAGTAACACACATACTGTTATTACAGCATTATACCAGTTCATAAAGTAACAGACTGTTAATACAGCATTATACCAGTTCATAAAGTAACACACAGACAGTTATTACAGCATTATACCTGTTCATAAAGTAACAAACAGACTATGTTATTACAGCATTATACCAGTTCATAAAGTAACACACAGACTGTTATTACAGCATTATACCAGTTCATAAAGTAACACACAGACTGTTATTACAGCATTATACCAGTTCATAAAGTAACACACAGACTATGTTATTACAGCATTATACCAGTTCATAAAGTAACAGACTGTTAATACAGCATTATACCAGTTCATAAAGTAACACACAGACTATGTTATTACAGCATTATACCAGTTCATAAAGTAACACACAGACTATGTTATTACAGCATTATAGCAGTTCATAAAGTAACACACAGACTATGTTATTACAGCATTATACCAGTTCATAAAGTAACACATAGACTATGTTATTACAGCATTATACCAGTTCATAAAGTAACACACAGACTGTTATTACAGCATTATACCAGTTCATAAAGTAACACACAGACTATGTTATTACAGCATTATACCAGTTCATAAAGTAACACACAGACTATGTTATTACAGCATTATACCAGTTCATGAAGTAACACACAGACTGTTATTACAGCATTATACCAGTTCATAAAGTAACACACAGACTATGTTATTACAGCATTATACCAGTTCATAAAGTAACACACAGACTGTTATTACAGCATCATACCAGTTCATAAAGTAACACACAGACTGTTATTACAGCATTATACCAGTTCATAAAGTAACACACAGACTATGTTATTACAGCATTATACCAGTTCATAAAGTAACACACAGACTGTTATTACAGCATTATACCAGTTCATAAAGTAACAGACTGTTAATACAGCATTAAACCAGTTCACAAAGTAACACACAGACTGTTATTACAGCATTATACCAGTTCATAAAATAACAGACTGTTAATACAGCATTATACCAGTTCATAAAGTAACACACAGACTATGTTATTACAGCATTATACCAGTTCATAAAGTAACACACAGACTATGTTATTACAGCATTATACCAGTTCATAAAGTAACACACATACTGTTATTACAGCATTATACCAGTTCATAAAGTAACAGACTGTTAATACAGCATTATACCAGTTCACAAAGTAACACACAGACTGTTATTACAGCATTATACCAGTTCATAAAGTAACAGACTGTTAATACAGCATTATACCAGTTCATAAAGTAACACACAGACTATGTTATTACAGCATTATACCAGTTCATAAAGTAACAGACTGTTATTACAGCATTATACCAGTTCATAAAGTAACACACAGACTGTTATTACAGCATTATACCAGTTCATAAAGTAACACACAGACTGTTATTACAGCATTATACCAGTTCATAAAGTAACACACAGACTGTTATTACAGCATTATACCAGTTCATAAAGTAACACACAGACTGTTATTACAGCATTATACCAGTTCATAAAGTAACACACAGACTGTTATTACAGCATTATACCAGTTCATAAAGTAACACACAGACTGTTATTACAGCATTATACCAGTTCATAAAGTAACACACAGACTGTTATTACAGCATTATACCAGTTCATAAAGTAACACACAGACTGTTATTACAGCATTATACCAGTTCATAAAGTAACACACAGACTGTTATTACAGCATTATACCAGTTCATAAAGTAACACACAGACTGTTATTACAGCATTATACCAGTTCATAAAGTAACACACAGACTGTTATTACAGCATTATACCAGTTCATAAAGTAACACACAGACTGTTATTACAGCATTATACCAGTTCATAAAGTAACACACAGACTGTTATTACAGCATTATACCAGTTCATAAAGTAACACACAGACTGTTATTACAGCATTATACCAGTTCATAAAGTAACACACAGACTGTTATTACAGCATTATACCAGTTCATAAAGTAACAGACAGACTATGTTATTACAGCATTATACCAGTTCATAAAGTAACACACAGACTGTTATTACAGCATTATACCAGTTCATAAAGTAACAGATAGACTGTTATTACAGCATTATACCAGTTCATAAAGTAACACAGACTATGTTATTACAGCATTATACCAGTTCATAAAGTAACACACAGACTGTGTTATTACAGCATTATACCAGTTCATAAAGTAACACACAGACTATGTTATTACAGCATTATACCAGTTCATAAAGTAACACACAGACTATGTTATTACAGCATTATACCAGTTCATAAAGTAACACACAGACTTTGTTATTACAGCATTATACCAGTTCATAAAGTAACACACAGACTATGTTATTACAGCATTATACCAGTTCACAAAGTAACACACAGACTATGTTATTACAGCATTATACCAGTTCATAAAGTAACACACAGACTGTTATTACAGCATCATACCAGTTCATAAAGTAACACACAGACTGTTATTACAGCATTATACCAGTTCATAAAGTAACACACAGACTATGTTATTACAGCATTATACCAGTTCATAAAGTAACACACAGACTGTTATTACAGCATTATACCAGTTCATAAAGTAACAGACTGTTAATACAGCATTATACCAGTTCACAAAGTAACACACAGACTGTTATTACAGCATTATACCAGTTCATAAAGTAACAGACTGTTAATACAGCATTATACCAGTTCATAAAGTAACACACAGACTATGTTATTACAGCATTATACCAGTTCATAAAGTAACACACAGACTATGTTATTACAGCATTATACCAGTTCATAAAGTAACACACAGACTGTTATTACAGCATTATATCAGTTCATAAAGTAACAGACTGTTAATACAGCATTATACCAGTTCACAAAGTAAAACACAGACTGTTATTACAGCATTATACCAGTTCATAAAGTAACAGACTGTTAATACAGCATTATACCACTTCATAAAGTAACACACAGACTATGTTATTACAGCATTATACCAGTTCATAAAGTAACAGACTGTTATTACAGCATTATACCAGTTCATAAAGTAACACACAGACTGTTATTACAGCATTATACCAGTTCATAAAGTAACACACAGACTGTTATTACAGCATTATACCAGTTCATAAAGTAACACACAGACTGTTATTACAGCATTATACCAGTTCATAAAGTAACACACAGACTGTTATTACAGCATTATACCAGTTCATAAAGTAACACACAGACTATGTTATTACAGCATTATACCAGTTCATAAAGTAACACACAGACTGTTATTACAGCATTATACCAGTTCATAAAGTAACACACAGACTGTTATTACAGCATTATACCAGTTCATAAAGTAACAGACAGACTATGTTATTACAGCATTATACCAGTTCATAAAGTAACACACAGACTGTTATTACAGCATTATACCAGTTCATAAAGTAACAGACAGACTGTTATTACAGCATTATACCAGTTCATAAAGTAACACAGACTATGTTATTACAGCATTATACCAGTTCATAAAGTAACACACAGACTGTTATTACAGCATTATACCAGTTCATAAAGTAACACACAGACTATGTTATTACAGCATTATACCAGTTCATAAAGTAACACACAGACTTTGTTATTACAGCATTATACCAGTTCATAAAGTAACACACAGACTATGTTATTACAGCATTATACCAGTTCATAAAGTAACACACAGACTGTTATTACAGCATTATACCAGTTCATAAAGTAACACACAGACTGTTATTACATCATTATACCAGTTCATAAAGTAACACACAGACTATGTTATTACAGCATTATACCAGTTCATAAAGTAACACACAGACTTTGTTATTACAGCATTATACCAGTTCATAAAGTAACAGACTGTTAATACAGCATTATACCAGTTCATAAAGTAACACACAGACTGTTATTACAGCATTATACCAGTTCATAAAGTAACAGACTGTTAATACAGCATTATACCAGTTCATAAAGTAACAGACTGTTATTACAGCATTATACCAGTTCATAAAGTAACACAGACTGTTATTACAGCATTATACCAGTTCATAAAGTAACACACAGACTTTGTTATTACAGCATTATACCAGTTCATAAAGTAACAGACTGTTAATACAGCATTATACCAGTTCATAAAGTAACACACAGACTGTTATTACAGCATTATACCAGTTCATAAAGTAACAGACTGTTAATACAGCATTATTCCAGCTCATAAAGTAACACACAGAATATGTTATTACAGCATTATACCAGTTCATAAAGTAACACACAGACTATGTTATTACAGCATTATACCAGTTCATAAAGTAACACACAGACTGTTATTACAGCATTATACCAGTTCATAAAGTAACACACAGACTATGTTATTACAGCATTATACCAGTTCATAAAGTAACACAGACTATGTTATTACAGCATTATACCAGTTCATAAAGTAACACACAGACTATGTTATTACAGCATTATACCAGTTCATAAAGTAACACACAGACTGTTATTACAGCATTATACCAGTTCATAAAGTAACACACAGACTGTTATTAAAGCATTATACCAGTTCATAAAGTAACACAGACTATGTTATTACAGCATTATACCAGTTCATAAAGTAACACACAGACTGTTATTACAGCATTATACCAGTTCATAAAGTAACACACAGACTATGTTATTACAGCATTATACCAGTTCATAAAGTAACACACATACTATGTTATTACAGCATTATACCAGTTCATAAAGTAACAGACTGTTAATACAGCATTATACCAGTTCACAAAGTAACACACAGACTGTTATTACAGCATTATACCAGTTCATAAAGTAACAGACTGTTAATACAGCATTATACCAGTTCATAAAGTAACACACAGACTATGTTATTACAGCATTATACCAGTTCATAAAGTAACACACAGACTATGTTATTACAGCATTATACCAGTTCATAAAGTAACACACAGACTGTTATTACAGCATTATACCAGTTCATAAAGTAACAGACTGTTAATACAGCATTATACCAGTTCACAAAGTAACACACAGACTGTTATTACAGCATTATACCAGTTCATAAAGTAACAGACTGTTAATACAGCATTATACCAGTTCATAAAGTAACACACAGACTATGTTATTACAGCATTATACCAGTTCATAAAGTAACAGACTGTTATTACAGCATTATACCAGTTCATAAAGTAACACACAGACTGTTATTACAGCATTATACCAGTTCATAAAGTAACACACAGACTGTTATTACAGCATTATACCAGTTCATAAAGTAACACACAGACTGTTATTACAGCATTATACCAGTTCATAAAGTAACACACAGACTGTTATTACAGCATTATACCAGTTCATAAAGTAACACACAGACTGTTATTACAGCATTATACCAGTTCATAAAGTAACACACAGACTGTTATTACAGCATTATACCAGTTCATAAAGTAACACACAGACTGTTATTACAGCATTATACCAGTTCATAAAGTAACACACAGACTGTTATTACAGCATTATACCAGTTCATAAAGTAACACACAGACTGTTATTACAGCATTATACCAGTTCATAAAGTAACACACAGACTGTTATTACAGCATTATACCAGTTCATAAAGTAACACACAGACTGTTATTACAGCATTATACCAGTTCATAAAGTAACACACAGACTGTTATTACAGCATTATACCAGTTCATAAAGTAACACACAGACTGTTATTACAGCATTATACCAGTTCATAAAGTAACAGACAGACTATGTTATTACAGCATTATACCAGTTCATAAAGTAACACACAGACTGTTATTACAGCATTATACCAGTTCATAAAGTAACAGACAGACTGTTATTACAGCATTATACCAGTTCATAAAGTAACACAGACTATGTTATTACAGCATTATACCAGTTCATAAAGTAACACACAGACTGTTATTACAGCATTATACCAGTTCATAAAGTAACACACAGACTATGTTATTACAGCATTATACCAGTTAATAAAGTAACACACAGACTTTGTTATTACAGCATTATACCAGTTCATAAAGTAACACACAGACTATGTTATTACAGCATTATACCAGTTCACAAAGTAACACACAGACTATGTTATTACAGCATTATACCAGTTCATAAAGTAACACACAGACTGTTATTACAGCATCATACCAGTTCATAAAGTAACACACAGACTGTTATTACAGCATTATACCAGTTCATAAAGTAACACACAGACTATGTTATTACAGCATTATACCAGTTCATAAAGTAACACACAGACTGTTATTACAGCATTATACCAGTTCATAAAGTAACAGACTGTTAATACAGCATTATACCAGTTCACAAAGTAACACACAGACTGTTATTACAGCATTATACCAGTTCATAAAGTAACAGACTGTTAATACAGCATTATACCAGTTCATAAAGTAACACACAGACTATGTTATTACAGCATTATACCAGTTCATAAAGTAACACACAGACTATGTTATTACAGCATTATACCAGTTCATAAAGTAACACACAGACTGTTATTACAGCATTATACCAGTTCATAAAGTAACAGACTGTTAATACAGCATTATACCAGTTCACAAAGTAACACACAGACTGTTATTACAGCATTATACCAGTTCATAAAGTAACAGACTGTTAATACAGCATTGTACCAGTTCATAAAGTAACACACAGACTATGTTATTACATTATTATACCAGTTCATAAAGTAACAGACTGTTATTACAGCATTATACCAGTTCATAAAGTAACACACAGACTGTTATTACAGCATTATACCAGTTCATAAAGTAACACACAGACTGTTATTACAGCATTATACCAGTTCATAAAGTAACACACAGACTGTTATTACAGCATTATACCAGTTCATAAAGTAACACACAGACTGTTATTACAGCATTATACCAGTTCATAAAGTAACACACAGACTGTTATTACAGCATTATACCAGTTCATAAAGTAACACACAGACTATGTTATTACAGCATTATACCAGTTCATAAAGTAACACACAGACTGTTATTACAGCATTATACCAGTTCATAAAGTAACACACAGACTGTTATTACAGCATTATACCAGTTCATAAAGTAACAGACAGACTATGTTATTACAGCATTATACCAGTTCATAAAGTAACACACAGACTGTTATTACAGCATTATACCAGTTCATAAAGTAACAGACAGACTGTTATTACAGCATTATACCAGTTCATAAAGTAACAAAGACTATGTTATTACAGCATTATACCAGTTCATAAAGTAACACACAGACTGTTATTACAGCATTATACCAGTTCATAAAGTAACACACAGACTATGATATTACAGCATTATACCAGTTCATAAAGTAACACACAGACTTTGTTATTACAGCATTATACCAGTTCATAAAGTAACACACAGACTATGTTATTACAGCATTATACCAGTTCATAAAGTAACACACAGACTGTTATTACAGCATTATACCAGTTCATAAAGTAACACACAGACTGTTATTACAGCATTATACCAGTTCATAAAGTAACACACAGACTATGTTATTACAGCATTATACCAGTTCATAAAGTAACACACAGACTTTGTTATTACAGCATTATACCAGTTCATAAAGTAACAGACTGTTAATACAGCATTATACCAGTTCATAAAGTAACACACAGACTGTTATTACAGCATTATACCAGTTCATAAAGTAACAGACTGTTAATACAGCATTATACCAGTTCATAAAGTAACACACAGACTATGTTATTACAGCATTATACCAGTTCATAAAGTAACACACAGACTATGTTATTACAGCATTATACCAGTTCATAAAGTAACACACAGACTGTTATTACAGCATTATACCAGTTCATAAAGTAACACACAGACTATGTTATTACAGCATTATACCAGTTCATAAAGTAACACAGACTATGTTATTACAGCATTATACCAGTTCATAAAGTAACACACAGACTATGTTATTACAGCATTATACCAGTTCATAAAGTAACACACAGACTGTTATTACAGCATTATACCAGTTCATAAAGTAACACAGACTATGTTATTACAGCATTATACCAGTTCATAAAGTAACACACAGACTGTTATTACAGCATTATACCAGTTCATAAAGTAACAGACTGTTATTACAGCATTATACCAGTTCATAAAGTAACACACAGACTGTTATTACAGCATTATACCAGTTCATAAAGTAACACACAGACTATGTTATTACAGCATTATACCAGTTCATAAAGTAACACACAGACTATGTTATTACAGCATTATACCAGTTCATAAAGTAACACACAGACTGTTATTACAGCATTATACCAGTTCATAAAGTAACACACAGACTGTTATTACAGCATTATACCAGTTCATAAAGTAACACAGACTATGTTATTACAGCATTATACCAGTTCATAAAGTAACACACAGACTGTTATTACAGCATTATACCAGTTCATAAAGTAACACACAGACTATGTTATTACAGCATTATACCAGTTCATAAAGTAACACACAGACTGTTATTACAGCATTATACCAGTTCATAAAGTAACACACAGACTATGTTATTACAGCATTATACCAGTTCATAAAGTAACACACAGACTATGTTATTACAGCATTATACCAGTTCATAAAGTAACACACAGACTGTTATTACAGCATTATACCAGTTCATAAAGTAACACACAGACTGTTATTACAGCATTATTCCAGTTCATAAAGTAACACACAGACTGTTATTACAGCATTATACTAGTTCATAATAACAATTAAATGTCTTGGAAGTTAGTTCCGTTTTGCTCCTCTAGATGGGGCCAGTCAGTGTTGATGAGATCGATGAGAGGGATTTGAAAGGGCTTGTGACAGAGATAGTCCATACACTGAGTGTACAAAACATTAGGAACATTTCACGCTCAACAGTTTTCTGTGTGTATCGAGAATTGTCCACCACCCAAAAGGACATCCAGCCAACTTGACACAACTTGTGGGCAAGCATTGGAGTCAACATGGGCCAAGTATCCCTGTAGAACACTTTTGACACTTTGTAGAGTACACGCCCCGACGAATTGAGGCTGTTCTGAGGGCAAAAGGGTGGGTTGCAACTCAATATTAGGAAGGTGTTCCTAATGTTTTGTACACTCAATGTATATTCTCTATACATTGAGAATGCTAAAATGAATATCATAGAGAATTTTTCAGAATACTTGATTTATTTAAAGAACTGCAGATGGACAAAGTGAAAAAAACAATATATATATATCAGTATAGTAGAATAGTTATATATACAACCCATCAATCCATCACAATATCATCAAAGTAAATACATTAATTTAATAATATGATCCACTCTTTCACAGGATATGTTTGAAAGCTTCAACGGATTTATAACATATAAAATGTTAAATAGGTTACTGAATAGCTACATGTCAAATATGTTTACAGTTACAGAAAAATAAACAATGAATATATCCTAGACCTAGCACATTACATTGAACCTACTCCATACCAAGCTCAGATAGGGTATTGACATGTCTGACTAGGTCTGCATCCCTAATGACACCCTGTTCCCTTCATAGTGCACAACCAAGGGTTAGGGTGTTAGGAGGGGATGGGGGTTGACGACATCATGGTCGATCTGCTCTCAATCTTGGTCACATGACTCTGGACCCAGGCTTCAGAAGGGTCAACACAAAATGTCTTCCCTTTCTGTGTGGTGAAACTGCAACAGAGTCACAACACATTGTCACTCATGACATCCAGTCTATAATATGAATGCTCCATCGGGTCTAGTACAATGTAGCCTAGATATAGCCTGGTTCCAGATGTGTTTGTGCTATCATGCCAACTCCTTGTCACTCCTGGTCATGTTAGGCATAACAAGGAGTTGACGTGATAGCACAAACAGATCTGGGACCACGCTAGCCTAGATGTCCAGTTTACTTTAGACTATGCTTACTTACATCAGTGCTTTGCGAGGGCAGCTACTGGAGGTTGCTCTGAGAGAAACCACTTGGTTAAGAGGGATCCTCTGGGTGAAATGCATACAGCATTCAGTTGCCGTTTCCAACGCAATGACAGCTGTAAACAAATGATCATAAACCACAGTTATCATGAAGATCTCCAGGAGCGTATCCAACAGCGTCTTACACAGCATGGCTACTCATCCACTCCCCAACACACACACACACACACACACACACACACACACACACACACACACACACACACACACACACACACACACACACACACACACACACACACACACACACACACACAAACACACACACACACACACACACACACCTGCAGACGTGGTATGGAGGGAGCAGAGCAGTCCCAGGAGGAGTAGAGCAGTCAGGGTCTTCATGGTTCAGAGATGGTTGAGATGCTGAAGATTGTGTTGTCTGAGATGATCACTGATGTTCTGGTCTCTGATGTTCTGGTCTCTGATGTTCTGGTCTCTGATGCTCTGGTCTGGTTCTATGCCTGAGGTCTGATCTGACCTGTCTTTTATACAGAGAGCTGGTCCATCAGACCCATTGACAATTGACGGTGGAAACTCCCCTCCAACCCTCATTCACTCTGAATATCTTTCTAAGAACCAACATTCTGTTCGTTAGGTTCCTCTTCCTCAATTCTCTGTACCTCTGTTTCCTCCAGTATGTTCAATAGGCTGCTATTTTCTGAAATACGCAGAATACATTTACTGGAGAATTGCATATCAAAGGAAGGCTATTAAAGTGGACTACATACTATGATACATTACATCAAATACAAGAACAATTAAGATTAAATTAAGTTCTCTACATCATAAGCAACTAGTTTGTAAGCAATACTTGAAATCAACTATGTATCTTTCAACTTTTAAATACAGATGATAGGATGTGTCCATGTTCATAAAAAACCTACATTGCTGTACTCACAAAGTAGCATACTGTAAACCGTTACATCCTAGTGAAATGAAATCATTGAATAGTTTTCTATCAATGATTCTAAGATTTAGTGTGGTGTGGTTTGTGTCTTCCCTCAGTTTGGAAGGTAGGTGGTTCGATCCCTGGTCGAGTCATGACAACAACAACAACAACAAATAATGGGACCCGATGCCTCTTTGCTTGGAACTCAGCATTAAAGTGGCATTCTGCAGTTGCTATATCCATTTTTGGACATATAAATAATGATTATATACCCCATTGATTAATGAAGAATATAACTTATGAACGCTTCATCAGCATACTTCAACTGCCGTACCCAATCAGAACCCAAAATATGAGCTTTTTTACTCCAATGTTTGTGAACAAAGTAAATGTAAACAACCACTGTTTAGCCTCAAAACATGTTAAAACTATAATGTTGAGATCATGGATGGTCAGTCCTTGCATTCATAGTTCTATCTATGAATTTGAGAGTGGTTACATTTGTCCAGACCTATCCCTAGCTTTTTACTGAAACAGGGGGAGGGAAATGTTTTGTTATTGTTTCAACTGCTGATTGTCTCTTTAAGGAGATGGGGTAAGGTCCTGCAATAGACTAACATCCTGTCCAGGGGGTGTACTTGTATCCTACATCAAGTAGTCTCATGCTACAGAAACAGGTTAACACACGCTACGGGCAGATTTGGCCCGGACAAGACTACTGTAGTCTCTGTAACTCTCCCTACACTCACACCAACTTCACTAGACTACTGTAGTCTCTGTAACTCTCCCCTCACTCACACCAACTTCACTAGACTACTGTAGTCTCTGTAACTCTCCCTACACTCACACCAACTTCACTAGACTACTGTAGTCTCTGTAACTCTCCCCACACTCACACCAACTTCACTAGACTACAGTAGTCTCTGTAACTCTTCCCACACTCACACCAACTTCACTAGACTACTGTAGTCTCTGTAACTCTCCCCACACTCACACCAACTTCACTAGACTACTGTAGTCTCTGTAACTCTCCCCACACTCACACCAACTTCACTAGACTACAGTAGTCTCTGTAACTCTCCCTACACTCACACCAACTTCACTAGACTACTGTAGTCTGTAACTCTCCCCACACTCAAACCAACTTCACTAGACTACAGTAGTCTCTGTAACTCTCCCCACTCTCACACCAACTTCACTAGACTACTGTATACTCTGTAACTCTCCCCACTCTCACACCAACTTCACTAGACTACAGTAGTCTCTGTAACTCTCCCCACACTCACACCAACTTCACTAGACTACTGTAGTCTCTGTAACTCTCCCCCTACTAACACCAACTTCACTAGACTACTGTACTCAATGTAACTCTACCCACACTCACACCAACTTCACTAGACTACTGTAGTCTCTGTAACTGTCCCCACACTCACACCAACTTCATTAGACTACTGTATACTCTCTAACTCTCCCCACTCTCACACCAACTTCACTAGACTACTGTAGTCTCTGTAACTCTCCCCACACTCACACCAACTTCACTAGACTACAGTAGTCTCTGTAACTCTCCCTACACTCACACCAACTTCACTAGACTACTTTAGTCTCTGTAACTCTCCCTAAACTCACACAAACTTCACTAGACTAATGTAGTCTCTGTAACTCTCCCCACACTCATACCAACTTAACTAGACTACTGTAGTCTCTGTAACTCTCCCCACACTAACACACACTTCACTAGACTACTTTACTCTCTGTAAATCTCCCCATACTAACAACAACTTCACTAGACTACTTTACTCTCTGTAAATCTCCCCACACTAACACACACTTCACTAGACTACTTTACTCTCTGTAAATCTCCCCACACTAACACCAACTTCACTAGACTACTTTACTCTTTGTAAATCTCCCCACACTAACACCAACTTCACTAGTCTACTGTAGTCTCTATAACTCTCCCCACACTCACACCAACTTCACTAGTCTACTGTACTCTCTGTAAATCTCCCCACACTAACACCAAGTTCACTAGACTACTCTACTCTCTGTAAATCTCCCCACACTCACACCAACTTCACTAGACTACTTTACTCTCTGTAAATCTCCCTACACTCACACCAACTTCACTAGACTACTTTACTCTCCGTAAATCTCCCCACACTCACACCAACTTCATTAGACTATTGTATACTCTGTAACTCTCCCCACTCACACACCAACTTCACTAGACTACTGTAGTCTCTGTAACTCTCCCCACTCTCACACCAACTTCACTAGACTACTTTACTCTCTGTAAATCTCCCCACACTAACACCAACTTCACTAGACTACTTTACTCTCTGTAAATCTCCCCACACTAACACCAACTTCACTAGACTACTGTAGTCTCTGTAACTCTCCCCACACTAACACCAACTTCACTAGACTACTTTACTCTCTGTAAATATCCCCACACTAACACCAACTTCACTAGACTACTGTAGTCTCTGTAACTCTCCCCACACTAACACCAACTTCACTAGACTACTGTTGTCTCTGTAAATCTCCCCACACTAACACCAACTTCACTAGACTACTTTACTCTCTGTAAATCTCCCCACACTAACATCAACTTCACTAGACTAGTTTACTCTCTGTAAATCTCCCCACACTAACACCAACTTCACTAGACTACTGTGATCTCTGTAAATCTCCCCACACTAACACCAACTTCACTAGACTACTGTACTCTCTGTAAGTCTCCCCACTCTCACACCATCTTCACTAGACTACTTTACTCAATGTAACTCTCCCCAACTATCACCAACTTCACTAGACTACTTTACTCTCTGTAATTCTCCCCACAATCACACCAACTTCACTAGACTACTTTACTCTCTGTAAATCTCCCCACACTAACACCAACTTCACTAGACTACTTTACTCTCTGTAAATCTCCCCCCACTAACACCAACTTCACTAGTCTACTGTAGTCTCTGTAAATCTCCCCACACTAACACCAACTTCACTAGACCAATCTACTCTCTGTAAATCTCCCCACACTAACACCAGCTTCACTAGACTACTGTAGTCTCTGTAAATCTCCCTACACTCACACCAACTTCACTAGACTACTGTACTCTCTGTAAGTCTCCCCACTCTCACACCATCTTCACTAGACTACTTTACTCAATGTAACTCTCCCCAACTATCACCAACTTCACTGGACTACTTTACTCTCTGTAATTCTCCCCACACTCACAACAACTTCACTAGACTACTGTACTCAATGTAACTCTCCCCACTCTCACACCAACTTTACTAGACTACTGTAGTCTCTGTAACTCTCCCTACACTCACACCAACTTCACTAGACTACTGTACTCTATGTAACTATCGCTACACTCTCCCCAACCTCACTAGACTACTGTACTCTCTGTAACTCTCCCCACACTCTCCCCAACCTCACTAGACTGCTTTAGTCTCTATAACTCTCCCCACACTCACACCAACTTCACTAGACTACTGTAGTCTCTGTAACTCTCCCTACACTCACACCAACTTCACTAGACTACTGTAGTCTCTGTAACTCTCCCTACACTCACACCAACTTCACTAGACTACTAAAGTCTCTGTAACTCTCTGCACACTCACACCAACTTCACTAGACTACTGTAGTCTCTGTAAATCTCCCCACACTAACACCAACTTCACTAGACTACTGTAGTCTCTGTAACTCTCCGCACACTCACACCAACTTCACTAGACTACTGTAGTCTCTGTAAATCTCCCCACACTAACACCAACTTCACTAGACTACTTTACTCTCTGTAAATCTCCCCACACTAACACCAACTTCACTAGACTACTTTACTCTCTGTAATTCTACCCACACTCACACCAACTTCAATAGACTACTGTACTCAATGTAACTCTCCCCACACTCACACCAACTTCACTAGACTACTGTAGTCTTTGTAACTCTCCCTACACTCACACCAACTTCACTAGACTACTTTACTCTCTGTAAATCTCCCCACACTAACACCAACTTCACTAGACTACTTTACTCTCTGTAAATCTCCCCACACTAACACCAACTTCACTAGACTACTTTACTCTCTGTAAATCTCCCCACACTAACACCAACTTCACTAGACTACTTTACTCTCTGTAAATATCCCCACACTAACACCAACTTCACTAGACTACTGTACTCTCTGAAAGTCTCCCCACTCTCACACCATCTTCACTAGACTACTTTACTCAATGTAACTCTCCCCAACTATCACCAACTTCACTAGACTACTTTACTCTCTGTAATTCTCCCCACAATCACACCAACTTCACTAGACTACTTTACTCTCTGTAAATCTCCCCACACTAACACCAACTTCACTAGACTACTTTACTCTCTGTAAATCTCCCCACACTAACACCAACTTCACTAGTCTACTGTAGTCTCTGTAAATCTCCCCACACTAACACCAACTTCACTAGACCAATCTACTCTCTGTAAATCTCCCCACACTAACACCAGCTTCACTAGACTACTGTAGTCTCTGTAAATCTCCCTACACTCACACCAACTTCACTAGACTACTTTACTCTCTGTAAATCTCCCCACACTAACACCAACTTCACTAGACTACTGTACTCTCTGTAAGTCTCCCCACTCTCACACCATCTTCACTAGACTACTTTACTCAATGTAACTCTCCCCAACTATCACCAACTTCACTAGACTACTTTACTCTCTGTAATTCTCCCCACACTCACAACAACTTCACTAGACTACTGTACTCAATGTAATTCTCCCCACTCTCACACCAACTTTACTAGACTACTTTAGTCTCTGTAACTCTCCCTACACTCACACCAACTTCACTAGACTACTGTACTCTATGTAACTATCGCTACACTCTCCCCAACCTCACTAGACTACTGTACTCTCTGTAACTCTCCCCACACTCTCCCTAACCTCACTAGACTGCTTTAGTCTCTATAACTCTCCCCACACTCACACCAACTTCACTAGACTACTGTAGTCTCTGTAACTCTCCCTACACTCACACCAACTTCACTAGACTACTGTAGTCTCTGTAACTCTCCCTACACTCACACCAACTTCACTAGACTACTTAAGTCTCTGTAACTCTCTGCACACTCACACCAACTTCACTAGACTACTGTAGTCTCTGTAAATCTCCCCACACTAACACCAACTTCACTAGACTACTTTACTCTCTGTAAATCTCCCCACACTAACACCAACTTCACTAGACTACTGTAGTCTCTGTAACTCTCCGCACACTCACACCAACTTCAGTAGACTACTGTAGTCTCTGTAAATCTCCCCACACTAACACCAACTTCACTAGACTACTTTACTCTCTGTAAATCTCCCCACACTAACACCAACTTCACTAGACTACTTTACTCTCTGTAATTCTACCCACACTCACACCAACTTCAATAGACTACTGTACTCAATGTAACTCTCCCCACACTCACACCAACTTCACTAGACTACTGTAGTCTCTGTAACTCTCCCTACTTCACTAGACTACTGTGGTCTCTGTAACTCTCCGCACACTCACACCAACTTCACTAGACTACTGTAGTCTCTGTAACTCTCCGCACACTCACACCAACTTCGCTAGACTACTGTACTCTCTGTAAATCTCCCCACACTAACACCAACTTCACTAGACTACTTTACTCTCTGTAAATCTCCCCACACTCACACCAACTTCACTAGACTACTGTACTCTCTGTAAATCTCCCCACACTAACACCAACTTCACTAGACTACTTTACTCTCTGTAAATATCCCCACACTAACACCAACTTCACTAGACTACTGTACTCTCTGTAAATCTCCCCACACTAACACCAACTTCACTAGACTACTTTACTCTCTGTAAATCTCCCCACACTCACACCAACTTCACTAGACTACTGTACTCTCTGTAAATCTCCCCACACTAACACCAACTTCACTAGACTACTTTACTCTCTGTAAATCTCCCCACACTAACACCAACTTCACTAGACTACTGTACTCTCTGTAAATCTCCCCACACTCACACCAACTTCACTAGACTACTGTACTCAATGTAACTCTCCCCACACTCACACCAACTTCACTAGACTACTGTAGTCTCTATAACTCTCCCCACACTCACACCACTTCACTAAACTACTGTAGTCTCTGTAACTCTCCCCACACTCACACCAACTTCACTAGACTACTGTAGTCCTTGTAACTCTCCCCACACTCACACCAACTTCACTAGACTACTGTAGTCTCTATAACTCTCCCCACTCTCACACCAACTTCACTAGACTACTGTAGTCTCTATAACTCTCCCCACTCTCACACCAACTTCACTAGACTACTGTAGTCTCTGTAACTCTCCCAACACTCACACCAACTTCACTAGACTACTGTAGTCTCTGTAACTCTCCCAACACTCACACCAACTTCACTAGACTACTGTAGTCTCTGTAACTCTCCCAACACTCACACCAACTTCACTAGACTACTGTAGTGTCACGATCGTCTGAGGAAGCGGACCAATACGCAGCGCGTTGAGTGAACATGATGACTTTAATTGATAAAGCACGTAAAATACAAAACAAAAGACGATAGTGAAGTCCAACAGTGACTATGACTGAAACGGAACAAAAACCCACAATTCCCACAAGAAAACATACAGAATAAATATGGCTCCCAATCAGAGATAACGAGCCGACAGCTGACACTCGTTACCTCCGATTGGGAGTCATTGACCAAACCTAGAAATACAACCACAGAACTGCAAACATAGAAATACAAAACCAAAACCCAACAAAACAAAATACACCCTGGCTCAAATACAAAAGTCCCAGAGCCAGAGTGTCACAGTACCCCCCCCTAAAGGTGCGCACTCCGGGCGCACCAGCATACCGTCTAGGGGAGGGTCTGGGTGGGCGTCTGTCCACGGTGGCGGTTCTGGCCCTGGTCGTGGTCCCCACCCCACCTTAGTCACTATCCGCTTCCGTAGCCTCCTCCACATGACCACCCCCCAACTAAACCCCACTGGATTAAGGGGCGGCACCGGACTAAAGGGCAGCACCGGACTAAGGGGCAGCACCGGACTAAGGGGCAGTACCGGACTAAGGGGCAGCACCAGGATAAGGGGCAGCACCGGGCTAAGGGACAGCACCGGACTCAAAGGCAGATCCTGGCTGGCTGGCTCTGGCGGGTCCTGGCTGGACGGCTCTGGCGGATCCTGGCTGGACGGCTCTGGCGGATCCTGGCTGGACGGCTCATGGCTGGCTGAAGGATCTGGCTGCTCATGGCTGGCTGACGGATCTGGCTGCTCATGGCTGGCTGACGGATCAGGCTGCTCATGGCTGGCTGACGGATCTGGCTGCTCATGGCTGGCTGACGGATCTGGCTGCTCATGGCTGGCTGACGGATCTGGCTGCTCATGGCTGGCCGACGGATCTGGCTGCTCATGGCTGGCCGACGGATCTGGCTGCTCATGGCTGGCAGACGGATCTGGCTGCTCATGGCTGGCCGACGGATCTGGCTGCTCATGGCTGGCCGACGGATCTGGCTGCTCATGGCTGGCCGACGGATCTGGCTGCTCATGGCTGGCTGACGGATCTGGCTGATCCTGTCTGGCGGAAGGCTCTGGCTGATCCTGTCTGGCGGAAGGCTCTGGCTGATCCTGTCTGGCGGAAGGCTCTAGCGGCTCCGGTCTGGCGGACGGCTCTGAAGGCTCATGGCAGACGGGCGGCTTAAGCGCCTTTGGGCAGACGGGCAGTTCAGGCCCCGTTGGGCAGACGGCAGACTCAGGCCGTCTGAGGCGCACCGTAGGCCTGATGCGTGGTGCCGGAACTGGAGGTACCGGGCTGAGGACACGCATCTCAGGGCTAGTGCGGGGAGAAGCAACAGGGTATGCTGGACCCTGGGGACGCACATAAGGGCTAGTGCGGAGAGCCGGAACAGGGCATACTGGACCCTGGGGACTCTCATAACGCCTAGTGCGGAGAGCAGCAACAGGACGCACAGGACTCGGGGGACACACAGGAGACTTGGTGCGTGGTGTAGGCACTGGTGGTACTGAGCTGGAGCGGGGAGGTGGCGCCGGAAATACTGGACCGTGCAGGCTTACTGGCCCCCTTGAGCACTGAGCCTGCCCAACCTTACCCGGGTTGATGCTCCCCGTCGCCCGACCAGTACGGGGAGGTGGAATAACCCGCACCGGCCTATGTGGGCGAACCGGGAACACCATGCGTAAGGCTGGTGCCATGTACGCCGGCCCGAGAAGACGCACTGGTGGCCTGATGCGTTGGGCCGGCTTCATGACATTCGGCTCAATGCTCACTCTAACCCGGCCGATACGTGGAGCTGGAATGTACATCGTGGACCTGGTGCGTGGAGTAGGAACAGGCCGAGCTGGGCTGGCGACGCACATCGTGGACCTGGTGCGTGGAGTAGGAACAGGCCGGTCCGTACCGGGAACACACACCACTGGCCTTAACTGGGGATCAGGAACGGGCCGGACCGGACTGGTAACACACCTCAGTCTCTCATGCCGTGCCACAACAACTTCCCTCCCTCTACTCGCCAATGGCTCCCGTAATCCGATAGCCTTCTCTCCACATCTCCCTGTGGCAGCCTCCTGCTGCCCAACCGCCCAAGCCATGTGCCCCCCCCCAAAAACTTTTTGGGGTTGCCTCTCGTCCCTCCGACGATGGCCCTGCCGACGCCGTTGTTCCTCTCTCCTTCGCCTCTCCACTGTCTCGCTCCATGGACGGCGATCCATCCCCTCCAGGATTTCCTCCCAAGTCCAGGACCCTTTTCCGTCCAAAATCTCCTCCCATGTCCAGACCTTTGGAGCTGGGTCCTGTTGCCGCTTGACACGCTTCTTGGTCCTCTTATGGTGGGTTTTTCTGTCACGATCGTCTGAGGAAGCGGACCAATACGCAGCGCGTTGAGTGAACATGATGACTTTAATTGATAAAGCACGTAAAATACAAAACAAAAGACGATAGTGAAGTCCAACAGTGACTATGACTGAAACGGAACAAAAACCCACAATTCCCACAAGAAAACATACAGAATAAATATGGCTCCCAATCAGAGATAACGAGCCGACAGCTGACACTCGTTACCTCCGATTGGGAGTCATTGACCAAACCTAGAAATACAACCACAGAACTGCAAACATAGAAATACAAAACCAAAACCCAACAAAACAAAATACACCCTGGCTCAAATACAAAAGTCCCAGAGCCAGAGTGTCACATGTAGTCTCTGTAACTCTCCCAACACTCACACCAACTTCACACTCAGCAGAAACAGGCTTTAGCTGTATAATTGAAGAAATTCTAGAAAATGTTTCCATCATATGCTGTTTTCAAAATGAGTTCAAAACTGATGACATAAGACTCCTTGTAGGCCTGTTATACAATCATACTGACTGACCCATCTGGATATACAATCATACTGACTGACCCATGGATCTCTATCTATATCATTAAATAGGGTTCAGTTGAAGATGCATATTTTGCTGACACAATCTCTTAACCAAGCATCCTGTTTCAGTTCAGTTCAGAAAGACTCTCACTTCCCCATTCTTTCATTAGAACCTCGTCTGATGCAAATTACTGCAGCTTTTCTAAGAACAAACATTGCTGCACTCTTCTCTCATTCTCTAAATGTTTGTAATAACTTGAAGCCAGAGTTCACAGTACTGCACAGAGTTACTGGTGAAAACAGGGAGGGACTGACAGTAACTGCACAGGCAAGCAAATGTCAAGTGAATTAATGAATGAATAAATAAATTAACAAATGAATGAATGTATGAATAAATGAGTTGAAACAAACTAAAGTGGTAACATTTGTGAAGTTACCACCCAGCAAACATGACCCCATGACCCCATGTGGGCACCGGCTAGTCCACACCAAGCCTCACATCAAGCCCACACCAGCCCAACGGGCTAGCCCACACAAAGCCCACATCAGCCCAACGGGCTAGCGCAAACCAAGCCCAAACCAAGTCCACACCAGCCCAACGGGCTAGCCAACACAAAGCCCATACCAGCCCAACGGGCTAGCCCACACAAAGCCCACATCAGCCCAACGGGCTAGCGCAAACCAAGCCCAAACCAAGTCCACACCAGCCCAACGGGCTAGCCAACACCAAGCCCACACCAGCCCAACGGGCAAGGCCACACCAAGTCCACATCAAGCCCACATCAGCCCAACGTGCTAGCCCACATCCCAGCTACTTCATAATGTTAAGGCGGGGGCACATTAGAACATTTTGGGGCATGGTTTGCACACAGTTCTTCTTCTCACCTGCCTTGGGGCCACTTGCCTTGGGGCCACCTGCCTTGGGGCCAACTGTCTTGGGGCCACCTGTCTTGGGGCCACCTGTCTTGGGGCCACTTGCCTTGGGGCCACCTGCCTTGGGGCCACCTGTCTTGGGGCCACCTGTCTTGGGGCCACTTGCCTTGGGTCAACCTGCCTTGGGTCCACCTGCCTTGGGTCCACCTGCCTTGGGTCCACCTGCCTTGGGGCCACCTGTCTTGGGGCCACCTGTCTTGGGGCCACCTGTCTTGGGACTACCTGCCTTGGGGCCACCAGTCTTGAGGACCAACGTGGAGCCAATGAGCAAAGGCAGGTTCACCGAATGTGGGCAGCCTGCAGGGACCAATACTGTAGCCCTAATTATTTATAATTCTTCTAAATAAAATGGACTTTTAATAACTGAATTGACTGGAAATAATACCCACTGTCTGTATGTGGATTTAATAAGCAGGATATATTTGATTTCTAAATTGGGGGGGGGGGGGGGGGGGGGGGTTTGTTGCACACACAGAGTCATTAAAGCAGAGGAAGAGGAAGATGGTGATTAGAGGTCTGGGTATGCTGGATCTGAGAAAGACTACTGTGTGAGTACAGCAATTAAGTTATTTGTTTTTATCAACATGGACACATCCTAAAATCTGTATTTAAAAGTTGAAAGATACATAGTTGATTTCAAGTATTGCTTATAAACTAGTTGCTTATGATGTAGAGAACTTAATTTAATCTTAATTGTTCTTGTATTTGATGTAATGTATCATAGTATGTAGTCCACTTTAATAGCCTTCCTTTGATATGCAATTCTCCAGTAAATGTATTCTGCGTATTTCAGAAAAAAGCAGCCTATTGAACATACTGGTGGAAACAGAGGTACAGAGAACTGAGGAAGAGGAACCTAACGAACAGAATGTTGGTTCTTAGAAAGATATTCAGAGTGAATGAGGGTTGGAGGGGAGTTTCCCCCCTCAATTGTCAATGGGTCTGATGGACCAGCTCTCTGTATAAAAGACAGGTCAGATCAGACCTCAGGCATAGAACCAGACCAGAGCATCAGAGACCAGAGAATCAGAGACCAGAGCATCAGAGACCAGAACATCAGAGACCAGAGCATCAGAGACCAGAGAATCAGAGACCAGAACATCAGAGACCAGAACATCAGAGACCAGAACATCAGAGACCAGAACATCAGAGACCAGAACATCAGTGACCAGAACATCAGAGACCAGAACATCAGTGACCAGAACATCAGTGACCATCTCAGACAACACAATCTTCAGCATCTCAACCATCTCTGAACCATGAAGACCCTGACTGCTCTACTCCTCCTGGGACTGCTCTGCTCCCTCCATACCACGTCTGCAGGTGTGTGTGTGTGTGTGTGTGTGTGTGTGTGTGTGTGTGTGTGTGTGTGTGTGTGTGTGTGTGTGTGTGTGTGTGTGTGTGTGTGTGTGTGTGTGTGTGTGTGTGTGTGTGTGTGTGTGTGTGTGTGTGTGTGTATACAGTGTGTGTATGTACAGTGTGTATATGAGTGTATATGAAGAAGCACCATGTGTTGACCAGTGAGTGTGATCGTCCTTTGTTTCCAGCTGTCATGGGGATTGAAGCAATAACTGCCAGAAATTGCTGTGTGAAGTTCCACCCCAGGAGGCTCCCTCTTAATGCAATGGTGTCAGTTTATAAGACCTCTAGTAGCTGCCCTCGCAAAGCACTGGTGTAAGTTAACCACAATGCACACACACACACACACACACACACACACACACACACACACACACACACACACAGAGATTTCTAAAGGCATAACATGTTCTATACCGTTTGTGGACGGGTCCAAATCTGTTGCTAGGGATGCATGGTTACAACCTCCGATACATAGAGACCCTATACTTCACTGTACTGTAGTAGTGATAGTGTAGGATCACTAAGGCTGTCAGAGTTCATCAGTTAACTAAAGGTCACTTTCTGTCATTTTACTGCACTATTGTTATTTAATTGTGATTAATCGCATTGTCTGAAAGCATTCCAAATATACGGAAAACATTAAAAATATATCATCTATAGAGCTAAAAGGACAATGAGATGTCAAAACAAGTTGACGTTGAGGTTATTAAAGAATGTGTGTTTTATCAATTTACCAGAATTTGCTAACAGTTACTTTGGAAAAAATCAAGACGTCAATGTTCTTGTAATGCTTTTTGTATAAAAAAAAATCTTAAATTACAGCTCCATTTGAGCAAATTCTGAATCTGGAACCAGGCTATATCTAGGCTACACTGTACTAGACCAGATGGAGCATTCATATTATAGACTGGATGTCATGAGTGACAATGTGTTGTGACTCTGTTGCAGTTTCACCACAAAGAAAGGGAAGACATTTTGTGTTGACCCTTCTGAAGCCTGGGTCCAGAGTCATGTGACCAAGATTGAGAGCAGATCGACCACTGCCAAGACGACGATGATGTCATCAACCACCGCCACCACCAGCTAACTGCCATAACTGTCAGATCTGTCAAGAAAATAGAATATCATATTTTTGTTGTACATAGAATAATATTATTTTATTCTTATTTATTGACCATAGTGTAAATAGTGTAAAGTTACTGTGTATTTTGAAATTATTATTTTTTGTCAACAAATTCATATGTTTGTTTCAGCAATAAAGCTAAATACGTTCCACATTTTAATAACTAAGTTAATTGTGTTCTTATTGTGGTACTCATACTTTGATTTAAAAAAGCTTCACATTTGTGAGGGAGAGTTTTTCACAACTACTTGAGGCATGGAGCCAGTTACATGGACAGATATAAACTATTTCCATAAACTAGCAGATTCAGCATTTTGGTTGTTTCTTATTTCAGAAAACAATTCATGTGTTACATTTACATTTTAGTCATTTAGCAGACGCTCTTATCCAGAGCGACTTACAGGAGCAATTAGGGTTAAGTGCCCTTGCTCAAGGGCACATCGACAGATTTTTCACCTAGTCGGCTCGGGGATTAGAACAAGCAACCTTTTGGTTACTGGCACAACGCTCTTAACCACTAAGCTACCTGCCGCCCCTGTTACAACTCACAGAACTGCATAGAACTCTGCTTCCGAGAGAACAGAGGTCAACAGTCAGCAACACAGAAACAGAATAAACTGTTCAACTCAGTGAAAAAACGTGATTGTCCTGTTTTTTTTTATTTATTACATTTTACACACTATGGAGGTCGAAATAACACTCTGAAATTGTGATAATGCCCTTTTTAGAGTAAGCTTTTTATAGAAGAAAAAAAGTGCCTCGAATTTCAGTCTGTTCAGGTGGGATGGAGTTATTGGCCCACAGCATGACATCACAATCTGATCTGATTATTATGACCAATGACCAGTCGTCTTTTATTTGCATATGTAGCCTACTTTGAAGAGGTTAAGCAGGGTAGGCTGCAGAGTCTAGACCAGGGTTCTTCAGTTCCGGTCCTGGAGGGCCGAAACACCTCTGTTTTTCATCCTCTCCTTCTTAATCAGGGGCTAATTCAGACCTGGGACACCAGGTGAGTGCAATTAACTACCAGGTAGAAATAAAAAAACAGAAGTGTTTCGGCCCTCCAGGACCGGAATGGAAGAACCCTGATCTAGAGGATCCTATCCACCACTGTATTACAATGTGCATCGGCACAGCCACACAATCAGACTGAGCATTTCAATGGCAAAAAGGAGGCTCGGGAAAATAAATGATACAAAATATATTTTCAAGTTATTTTCATGAAATAAACACACAGTGATTCATTAGACATAATGTTATTTAAACGTTGAATTAAAAAGACTGGGGGCTTTACTGAAGGGCTTTCTGGGGAGTTTAACCACAGGACCTTACAGTGCCTTCGGAAAGTATTCAGACCCCTTTACTTTTTACACATTTTGTTACGTTACAGCCTTATGGAAGAGCTTTAGGAAGAGTCTTTAGCTTTAGGAAGAGTCTTAGTGGTTCCAAACTTCTTCCATTTAAGAATGATGGAGGCTACTGTGTTATTGGGGACCTTCAATGCTGCAGAAATGTTTTGGTACCCTTCCCCAGAACTGTGCATCGACACAATCCTGTCTTGGAGCTCTACAGACAATTCCTTTGAACTCATGGCTTGGTTTTTGGGCAGACATGCACTGTCAACTGTGGGACCTTATATAGACAGGTGTGTGCCTTTCCAAATCATGTACAATCAATTGAATTTAACACAGGTGGACTCCAATCAAGTTGTAGAAATATCTCAAGGATGATCAATGGAAACAGGATGCACCTGAGCTCAATTTCTAGTCTCATAGCAAAGGGTCTGAATACTTATGTAAATAAGGTATTTCTGTTTTTTGTTTGTTAATAAATGTGCAAAACATTTCTAAAAACCTGTTTTTGATTTGTCATTATGGGGTATTGTGTGAGGATTTTTATGTATTTAATCAATTTTAGAGTAAGGCTGTAACATAACAAAATGTGGGAAAAGTCAAGGGGTCTGAATAATTTACGAAGGCACTGTATGTACATCTCAATGTATTGATCTCACTATCAGGCTCTAACCGTTATAATTATACGGGGCTTATGTTAACCTCGGGGAATGTAGGCTACGTGCTCCTCACTGCTCCGTTGCCTCCGAGAGATGCCACGTGCGTAAGGACGCAGGATAGCGGCACGCACTGCGCATGGCTCGCTGGCTAGTTCATCAACGGTGCCACCGCGTCATATCTTCCAACACAGTCCGAACTTCCTCGCATGCCTCTCCGGGCGGCCCATCCACTATAGCTGCTCATATCCACCGGAAACCTTCCCGCCGCTCATTGTGGAGAGCTCTAGCAGAGCTGGGCGTCATGAATTAAAGAAAAGCCTGCGTTTACAAATCTGATCACCAAACCCCGCTGCAAGGTAAAACACATTTATGACTACGATTATTTGAGTTTTGGTTATTGTCTTGCTCATCCTCGATTTATTATCTGATTCTAAAGATCTGATCAGAAGAAAACTACACATGTTGAGAAAACCGTTCTTTTCTCGATTCATCCTTTACTGTCATTGAAAACAATATATTGACACTTATGGCTATTGACATGGCTATAATAATAACACAGTGTCATAATAACGGTTTGTTGTACGCTACAATATAGCACAACGAGTATTTTCCCCATTACATTACGCCCATGTCAGAATAACGGAGAGATATCCTGCTAATTTGTATGCAATACACTTTGGTGGTCCAAATGGATATAAAACCTCAATACAATACACTGCAGAAGTCGCGCCTGCCGTGTGTAAATATAGGCTAAATATGTAGGCTAGACATCTATAGGATTCGGATCTTTGTTCTTGTTTGAAGTCAATACTAGTCCCATATATGGGATGGCCAGAGCCCGTCCCGACCACCTCGTTTCGAATTCAGCAGCACAGAAACCCCGCCCCGACGGAGTCCTCTCTATGTTGCAGGCGGATTCAAAATCGGAGGTTTACTTGCATAATCAGATAATCAGACAGGGACATTTGCGTGTCCCTGTCCATAAAGCCACTAGGCTAGTAATGGGTCCATGGAATCCAGTTAAAGCAGTGGCACAAATGTTTTTGAACTTGTTGTCACCTATTCCTGACACAAGCACTGACTGCATAAAATAGTCATAACAATCAATGGGTTATTTGTGACAGACCAAAAGCTGACCTACTTGTGTTTGCAGTGTGGTGTGGTTGGACCAGCGGTGATGGTTTTGGACCCAGGTGAGGACTGTATGGATCGGACAGATGTCCAGGGGGTCAGAGGGAGCAGCAGCACCACAGACCTGACAGGGCCAGAACCAAGACCGGATCCTCGCAAAACCACCACAAGCGACAGCACCAGACTAGAAAACACCAGACCGGATGCCCCCAAAACCACCACCAACACAACTAGAAAAGAAGAGACCAGACCTGACACTACCAAAACCATTAACACCACCACCACTAGAACAGAAGGCACCAGAGCAGACCCTCCCAAAACCACAGAAGAACCAACACCGGACCCTCCCAAAACCACCACCAGCACCTGGCTCCGTGCCAGGACGAGCAGTGTCACCAAGAGGGAGCGGGTATCCAACTCCCACAATGGACCCCAGCCTCAACCTCAGTTGTTGGGGGCCAATGTCGGCCTTACCCCCAGCCCTAGGGCCAGTGTTTGCTCCTCAACCGACTCCTCTCACCCAGACTCGCCATATGATGGACCGGTGGTCTCTCTGCGGCGGGACGTCACCATGGCAACGGCCTCGTCTCGGAACAAGGTGGCGACCAGGCCCCCACTCCGCCGGCCCCTCAGCCTGGACGTGACGCCCCTGCGTCTCCGTGGCTCTGAGCCCGTGCTGGACCGCAGGGTCCTGCAGCCCCCCTGGCGCAGCGGTGGTGGTCCCTCCGCTGACTCCTCTCCCCCAGCCCGCTCCCTCACCAGCCCCAGCCTGGGCCCCGGAGGCTTGATGCGCCGCAGCGAGAGCACCTGTACCGTCAACAACTCCTCAATGGGCCTCCGGGCCACCAGGGGGCGTATGCGGCCAGCCACCTCCCTTCCCCACATTGCCCGGGGGTTTGGAGGGGCCTCCACGCTGCCCTTGCCTTCCACACCGCGGGGCCCCTGTCTCCTTGTGGCCCTCAGACCCGTTAACCTAGACCAGGAGAGGCAGGCCTTCTTCCAGTCTGACTATAAATACGACCCACAGTTTGAGTACTCGACCCCGGAGCCCAGCACTGTGCTGGAGAAATACAGAGAGGGATCTGGCCTCTTCCTCACACAGGTAGGTCTCTCTATCTGGCAAAGATATTAGATGATAGGAAGATAACCCACTCTGGGGATTTCTGCATGTTTAGTTATTATGTTCATTTTGTGGCAAATTAACTTGAAACTTGAAATGTCATTGCTTGCTCTTCAAGGTCCTGAAATCGTTGTTTGCTCTTCCTGGGCGTTTCTCTCTCTCTCTCTCTCTCTCTCTCTCTCTCTCTCTCTCTCTCTCTCTCTCTCTCTCTCTCTCTCTCTCTCTCTCTCTTCTCTGGGCGTTTCTCTCTCTCTCTCTCTCTCTCTCTCTCTCTCTCTCTATCTCTCTCTCTCTCTCTCTCTCTCTCTCTCTCTCTCTCTCTCTCTCTCTCTCTCTCTCTCTCTTTCTGGGTGCTTCTCTCTCTCTAACGCTCTCTCTCGTTCTCTCTCTTTCCCTCCTCTGTCTCTCTGGGTTGATCTCTTTCTCTCTCTCTAGGCTGTTGGGATTATGGAGTGTATTCTGAGGAAGTTTGGTAACTATGAGAACTTTGAGGAGGTGACGGGAGGAAGTATTTTACCGAAGAGTAGAGTCTGGGCTGCTGCACGCAAGTACCTGCAGAAGGAGAACTGTGTAGGAGAGGTGAGTGAGTAGTGTGTTTGAGGGTTGGTGTGTTATGGGTAGTGTGTTTGAGGGTTGGTGTGTTATGGGTAGTGTGTTTGAGGGTTGGTGTGTTATGGGTAGTGTGTTTGTGGGTTGGTGTGTTATGGGTAGTGTGTTTGAGGGTTGGTGTGTTATGGGTAGTGTGTTTGTGGGTTGGTGTGTTATGGGTAGTGTGTTTGTGGGTTGGTGTGTTATGGGTAGTGTGTTTGAGGGTTGGTGTGTTATGGGTAGTGTGTTTGTGGGTTGGTGTGTTACGTGTAATGCAGTGGAGGCTGCTGAGGGGAGGACGGCTCATAATAATGGTTGGATTGGAGTGAATGGAATGGCATCAAACCATGTGTTTGATGTATTTGATACCATTCCACCGATTCCTCTCAAGCCATTACCACGAGCCCGTCCTCCCAAATTAAGGTGCCACCAAACTCCTGTGGTGTAGTGTGTTTGAAGGTTAGTGTGTTAACAAGATGTCTTTGTGTAATGATGATGATAACCTTGTCTAGAGGGTGGTGGTCTGTGTGATGATGATGATAACCTTGTCTAGAGGGTGGTGGTCTGTGTGATGATGATGATAACCTTGTCTAGAGGGTGGTGGTCTGTGTGATGATGATGATAACCTTATCTAGAGGGTGGTGTGTCTGTATGATGATGATGATGATGATGATGATGGTAATGATGATAACCTGGTCTAGGTGGTGGTGTGTCTGTATGATGATGATGATGATGATGATGATGATGGTAATGATGATAACCTTATCTAGAGGGTGGTGTGTCTGTATGATGATGATGATGATGGTAATGATGATGACCTGGTCTAGGTGGTGGTGTGTCTGTCTGAGGAGCTGCTGTCGCAGGCTGTGATGATGGTGGAGAGTTGTCGTCCCACTCTGACGATCAACCTGTCTGGAGCACGACAACACTGGCTGGAGGGCATGTTCAGGCATGAGATAGGTACACTACACTGGCTGGAGGGCATGTTCAGGCATGAGATAGGTACACTACACTGGCTGGAGGGCATGTTCAGGCATGAGATAGGTACACTACACTGGCTGGAGGGCATGTTCAGGCATGAGATAGGTACACTACACTGGCTGGAGGGCATGTTCAGGCATGAGATAGGTACACTACACTGGCTGGAGGGCATGTTCAGGCATGAGATAGGTACACTACACTGGCTGGAGGGCATGTTCAGGCATGAGATAGGTACACTACACTGACGGTACCATACAGCATGTTGTCACCGTGTGGGGGATCTGGGATGTGTTTATCACTGACGGTACCATACAGCATGTTGTCACCGTGTGGGGGATCTGGGATGTGTTTATCACTGACGGTACCATACAGCATGTTGTCACCGTGTGGGGGATCTGGGATGTGTTTATCACTGACGGTACCATACAGCATGTTGTCACCGTGTGGGGGATCTGGGATGTGTTTATCACTGACGGTACCATACAGCATGTTGTCACCGTGTGGGGGATCTGGGATGTGTTTATCACTGACTGTACCATACAGCATGTTGTCACCGTGTGGGGGATCTGGGATGTGTTTATCACTGACGGTACCATACAGCATGTTGTCACCGTGTGGGGGATCTGGGATGTGTTTATCACTGACGGTACCATACAGCATGTTGTCACCGTGTGGGGGATCTGGGATTTGTTTATCACTGACGGTACCATACAGCATGTTGTCACCGTGTGGGGGATCTGGGATGTGTTTATCACTGACTGTACCATACAGCATGTTGTCACCGTGTGGGGGATCTGGGATGTGTTTATCATCCTCACAGCATCATAAATTAGTTATGAGTTATCATTTCTGAGTTCTACGCAAACACAACTCAGTATTTGTGTTGAATTTGTTCACCAGCCATATCCACTACAGAAGCCAAGTAAGGCTAGTCTAAAATGAACCATCCTTCATCTCTCTCTCCCTATCAGGTATACACTGCCTCAATACCTTCCTGTTATTCCATCTCTCTCTCAGGCAAACATTACCTGAAATAAACCTTCTTCCAGCTCTGTCACACACAACCTTAATACAATTCCATGATTTTCATCGCTCTCTCTCTCAAACATTACCTGAAATAAATCTACTTCCATCTCTCATCTCTACATCCCCATGTTATTCCATCTCTCCCTCCCAGGAACCCACTACCTTCGGGGTGTGAACAACAACCTGCAGCCCTGGTCCACTTCCGCAGGCAGGAAGCAGTATGGCCTGAAACCGGCCAATCCCACGGAAGAGGGCCTGGCAAGCCTGCACAGTGTGTTGCTACGGAAACAGCCCTACCTGTGGCGCGCCGCTCTGCTCTACTATACGGTGTACCACGCCGCCAGGATGAGCTTCAGCCAGCTCTTCAGCCACATCGCTCAGTTCGTCCAGGATCCCGCGGTGCGCTGGGAGTACTGCCTCAGAGCCAAGAGGGGACAGACGGACACCTCGCAGCCTGGTGGGGGACAGTGTGTGTCTTTGATTGTGTGAGAGTGTGATTGTGTGTGAATAGACTCACCATTGCACATGTACCAGTGGTAGATACAGTGCCTTCGGAAAGTATTCAGACCCCTTGACTTTTTCCACATTTTGTTACGTTACAGCCTTATTCTAAAATTGATTAAATTGTTTTTTTCCCCTCATCAATCTACACACAATACCCCATAATGACAAAGCAAGAACTGGTATTTAGAAATTTAAAAAAAAAAGAAAAAACTGAAATATCACAGGTGAGGTGAACCTTCGCCCCAGTCTGAGGTCCTGAGCGCTCTGGAGCAGGTTTTCCTCAAGGATCTCTCTGTACTTTGCTCCATTCATATTTTCCTCGATCCTGACTAGTCTCACAGTCCCTGCCGCTGAAAAACATCCCCACAGCATGATGCTGCCACCCCCATGCTTCACCGTAGGGATGGTGCCAGGTTTCCTCCAGACGTGACGCTTGGCATTCAGGCCAAAGAGTTAAATCTTGATTTCATCAGACCAGAGAATCTTGTTTCTCATGGTCTGAGAGTCTTTAGGTGCATTTTGGCAAACTCCAAGCGGGCTGTCATGTGCCTTTTACTGAGGAGTGGCTTCCGTCTGGTTCTTGGTCACCTCCCTGACCAAGGCCCTTCTCCCTCGATTGCTCAGTTTGGCCGGGTTTGTGCCTTTCCAAATCATGTCCAATCAATTGAATTTAACACAGGTGGACTCCAATCAAGTTGTAGAAACATCTCAAGGATGATCAATGACCTAAGCTCAATTTCAAGTCTCATAGCAAAGGTTCTGAATACTTATGTAAATAAGGTTTAAAAAATGTCTAAAAACCTGTTTATTGTTTGTCATTATGGGGTATTTTGTGGAATGAAGAGGAAAATCTGTAATTTAATCCATTTCAGAAAAAGGCTGTAAAGAAAAAAAAATTGAAAAGTCAAGGGCTCTGAATACTTTCGGAATGCACTGTAAATTAAGGCCTGCATTCAATCTGGTCCGTGTTAGATCCCCGTTATAGCATTTAAAGGTATATCCTGATTGAGCCATAAATGCGATCGCAGCAAACGTTGGGTAAAATGCCTTTAAAAGCCACATTGTCGGTTGTCCAGCGCGCTTCTCTATGAATTGAATCCCGGCCTAAAGCTTTATTAGTGTTGTATCGACACAACAGCAGTAAACAATGAGCAGACATTACCGAAACATAGCTTGCAGATTATACCAGTCACTTTACCGGGATTTCAGATACATTGTTTCATTCTGTTGTTGATGGTGACTAAACGCTAAGCAGTATTTAGACCTACTTCTACATTTCATCCCCTCCGTTCACTTGAGTAGTATGTGGATACATCCCAAATGGCACCCTATTCCCTACATAGTGCACTACTTTTGACCAGAGCCCTGTATAGGGAATAGGGTGCCATTTGGGCCACGGTCTGTTTACGTCTACATTTCCCTCTTCCTCATGTCTGTCCGTTGCAGCATCACCATGGGACAGCTGTACGAGAAGGAGAAGGACGAGGACGGCTTTTTATACGTGGCGTACAGCGGAGAGAACACCTTCGGTGTCTAGACCCACCTTCATCATCATCATCATCATCATCATCAGCCTTACTTACGACAGAATACAACACCTGGCCACACCCCACCCCAACCCTAACTGACACCCCACCCCTGGTAGAAGCCCTGGGAAACCCCAGAGAAATGAAGTGAAATAAAGAGATTAAGAGAGTGATCAGTTGAGTGAAATGAGTGTCACCTGTCTGTCTAATCTATTCCTGCCCATGTTGTATCAATGCTGTTTACATTCATTTATTAATATGTTTATTATTATTTTTGAAGTTATGTATAGTGATAAAAATAGGAATGACTGTTTTGTTTGTTTGATGTTTTGTGCTTTACTTTAGTTTAGGTGCTTGGAGGTTGTTTTTTTCATTCGCGAAATAATATTTTTGTTTGAAGTTTCACTTTCAGTTTGGCTGTTATCCTTGAAGATTTATATTTCAAATAATTTTAACTATTTGAACGGTAAGGTAGCTGGATGACCTAACCAATAAAAAATGTGAATAATCCTTGTGTTTTTATTGACCTATACCAGGGTTCTTCCACTTCGGTCCTTGAGATTTTTGATCCAGCCCTAAAGTAACACACAGACTATGTTATTACAGCATTATACCAGTTCATAAAGTAACAGACTGTTATTACAGCATTATACCAGTTCATAAAGTAACACAGACTGTTATTACAGCATTATACCAGTTCATAAAGTAACACAGAGACTGTTATTACAGCATTATACCAGTTCATAAAGTAACAGACTGTTATTACAGCATTATACCAGTTCATAAAGTAACACACAGACTATGTTATTACAGCATTATACCAGTTCATAAAGTAACACACAGACTATGTTATTACAGCATTATACCAGTTCATAAAGTAACACACAGACTGTTATTACAGCATTATACCAGTTCATAAAGTAACACACAGACTATGTTATTACAGCATTATACCAGTTCATAAAGTAACACACAGACTGTTATTACAGCATTATACCAGTTCATAAAGTAACACAGACTATGTTATTACAGCATTATACCAGTTCATAAAGTAACACACAGACTATGTTATTACAGCATTATACCAGTTCATAAAGTAACACACAGACTGTTATTACAGCATTATACCAGTTCATAAAGTAACACACAGACTATGTTATTACAGCATTATACCAGTTCATAAAGTAACACACAGACTGTTATTACAGCATTATACCAGTTCATAAAGTAACACACAGACTGTTATTACAGCATTATACCAGTTCATAAAGTAACACACAGACTGTTATTACAGCATTATACCAGTTCATAAAGTAACACACAGACTGTTATTACAGCATTATACCAGTTCATAAAGTAACACACAGACTGTTATTACAGCATTATACCAGTTCATAAAGTAACACACAGACTGTTATTACAGCATTATACCAGTTCATAAAGTAACACACAGACTATGTTATTACAGCATTATACCAGTTCATAAAGTAACACACAGACTGTTATTACAGCATTATACCAGTTCATAAAGTAACACACAGACTGTTATTACAGCATTATACCAGTTCATAAAGTAACAGACTGTTATTACAGCATTATACCAGTTCATAAAGTAACACAGACTGTTATTACAGCATTATACCAGTTCATAAAGTAACACACAGACTATGTTATTACAGCATTATACCAGTTCATAAAGTAACACACAGACTGTTATTACAGCATTATACCAGTTCATAAAGTAACACACAGACTGTTATTACAGCATTATACCAGTTCATAAAGTAACAGACTGTTATTACAGCATTATACCAGTTCATAAAGTAACAGACTGTTATTACAGCATTATACCAGTTCATAAAGTAACACACAGACTGTTATTACAGCATTATACCAGTTCATAAAGTAACAGACTGTTATTACAGCATTATACCAGTTCATAAAGTAACACACAGACTGTTATTACAGCATTATACCAGTTCATAAAGTAACACACAGACTGTTATTACAGCATTATACCAGTTCATATAGTAACACACAGACTGTTATTACAGCATTATACCAGTTCATAAAGCAACACACAGACTATGTTATTACAGCATTATACCAGTTCATAAAGTAACACACAGACTATGTTATTACAGCATTATACCAGTTCATAAAGTAACACACAGACTGTTATTACAGCATTATACCAGTTCATAAAGTAACACACATACTGTTATTACAGCATTATACCAGTTCATAAAGTAACACACAGACTGTTATTACAGCATTATAGCAGTTCATAAAGTAACACACAGACTGTTATTACAGCATTATACCAGTTCATAAAGTAACACACAGACTGTTATTACAGCATTATAGCAGTTCATAAAGTAACACACAGACTGTTATTACAGCATTATACCAGTTCATAAAGTAACACACAGACTGTTATTACAGCATTATACCAGTTCATAAAGTAACACACAGACTGTTATTACAGCATTATAGCAGTTCATAAAGTAACACACAGACTGTTATTACAGCATTATACCAGTTCATAAAGTAACACACAGACTGTTATTACAGCATTATAGCAGTTCATAAAGTAACACACAGACTGTTATTACAGCATTATACCAGTTCATAAAGTAACACACAGACTGTTATTACAGCATTATACCAGTTCATATAGTAACACACAGACTGTTATTACAGCATTATACCAGTTCATAAAGTAACACACAGACTGTTATTACAGCATTATACCAGTTCATAAAGTAACACACAGACTGTTATTACAGCATTATACCAGTTCATAAAGTAACACACAGACTATGTTATTACAGCATTATACCAGTTCATAAAGTAACACACAGACTGTTATTACAGCATTATACCAGTTCATAAAGTAACACACAGACTGTTATTACAGCATTATACCAGTTCATAAAGTAACACACAGACTGTTATTACAGCATTATACCAGTTCATAAAGTAACACACAGACTGTTATTACAGCATTATACCAGTTCATAAAGTAACAGACTGTTATTACAGCATTATACCAGTTCATAAAGTAACAGACTGTTATTACAGCATTATACCAGTTCATAAAGTAACACACAGACTGTTATTACAGCATTATACCAGTTCATAAAGTAACACACAGACTATGTTATTACAGCATTATACCAGTTCATAAAGTAACACACAGACTATGTTATTACAGCATTATACCAGTTCATAAAGTAACACACAGACTGTTATTACAGCATTATACCAGTTCATAAAGTAACAGACTGTTATTACAGCATTATACCAGTTCATAAAGTAACAGACTGTTATTACAGCATTATACCAGTTCATAAAGTAACACACATACTATGTTATTACAGCATTATACCAGTTCATAAAGTAACACACGGACTATTATTACAGCATTATACCAGTTCATAAAGTAACACACAGACTGTTATTACAGCATTATACCAGTTCATAAAGTAACACACAGACTGTTATTACAGCATTATACCAGTTCATAAAGTAACACACAGACTGTTATTACAGCATTATACCAGTTCATAAAGTAACACACAGACTGTTATTACAGCATTATACCAGTTCATAAAGTAACACACAGACTGTTATTACAGCATTATACCAGTTCATAAAGTACAGACAGACTGTTATTACAGCATTATACCAGTTCATAAAGTAACACACAGACTATGTTATTACAGCATTATACCAGTTCATAAAGTAACACACAGACTGTTATTACAGCATTATACCAGTTCATAAAGTAACAGACTGTTATTACAGCATTATACCAGTTCATAAAGTAACACACAGACTATGTTATTACAGCATTATACCAGTTCATAAAGTAACACACAGACTGTTATTACAGCATTATACCAGTTCATAAAGTAACACACAGACTATGTTATTACAGCATTATACCAGTTCATAAAGTAACACAGACTGTTATTACAGCATTATACCAGTTCATAAAGTAACACAGACTATGTTATTACAGCATTATACCAGTTCATAAAGTAACACACAGACTGTTATTACAGCATTATACCAGTTCATAAAGTAACACACAGACTATGTTATTACAGCATTATACCAGTTCATAAAGTAACACACAGACTATGTTATTACAGCATTATACCAGTTCATAAAGTAACACACAGACTGTTATTACAGCATTATACCAGTTCATAAAGTAACAGACTGTTATTAAAGCATTATAGCAGTTCATAAAGTAACAGACTGTTATTACAGCATTATACCAGTTCATAAAGTAACACACAGACTATGTTATTACAGCATTATACCAGTTCATAAAGTAACAGACTGTTATTACAGCATTATAGCAGTTCATAAAGTAACAGACTGTTATTACAGCATTATACCAGTTCATAAAGTAACACACAGACTATGTTATTACAGCATTATACCAGTTCATAAAGTAACACACAGACTGTTATTACAGCATTATACCAGTTCATAAAGTAACACACAGACTGTTATTACAGCATTATACCAGTTCATAAAGTAACACACATACTTTTATTACAGCATTATACCAGTTCATAAAGTAACAGACTGTTATTACAGCATTATATGGGAAGGCAGGTAGCTTAGTGGTTAAGAGCGTTGAGCCAGTAACCGAAAGGTCGCTGGTTCTAATCCCCGAGCCGACTAGGTGAAAAATCTGTCGATGTGCACTTGAGCAAGGCACTTAACCCTAATTGCTCCTGTAAGTCGCTCTGGATAAGAGCGTCTGCTAAATGACCAATTTATTTTTATTTATTTATACCAGTTCATAAAGTAACAGACTGTTATTACAGCATTATAGCAGTTCATAAAGTAACAGACTGTTATTACAGCATTATACCAGTTCATAAAGTAACAGACTGTTATTACAGCATTATACCAGTTCATAAAGTAACAGACTGTTATTACAGCATTATACCAGTTCATAAAGTAACACACAGACTATGTTATTACAGCATTATACCAGTTCATAAAGTAACACACAGACTATGTTATTACAGCATTATACCAGTTCATAAAGTAACACACAGACTGTTATTACAGCATTATACCAGTTCATAAAGTAACACACAGACTATGTTATTACAGCATTATACCAGTTCATAAAGTAACACACAGACTGTTATTACAGCATTATACCAGTTCATAAAGTAACACACATACTGTTATTACAGCATTATACCAGTTCATAAAGTAACACACAGACTGTTATTACAGCATTATACCAGTTCATAAAGTAACACACAGACTGTTATTACAGCATTATACCAGTTCATAAAGTAACACACAGACTGTTATTACAGCATTATACCAGTTCATAAAGTAACACACAGACTGTTATTACAGCATTATACCAGTTCATAAAGTAACAGACTGTTATTACAGCATTATACCAGTTCATAAAGTAACACACAGACTGTTATTACAGCATTATACCAGTTCATAAAGTAACACACAGACTGTTATTACAGCATTATACCAGTTCATAAAGTAACACACAGACTATGTTATTACAGCATTATACCAGTTCATAAAGTAACACACAGACTATGTTATTACAGCATTATTCCAGTTCATAATAACAATTAAATGTATTGGAAGTTAGTTCCGTTTTGCTCCTCTAGATGGGGCCAGTCAGTGTTGATGAGACCGATGAGAGGGATTTGAAAGGGCTTGTGACAGAGATAGTCCATACACTGAGTGTACAAAACATTAGGAACCTTTCACGCTCAACAGTTTTCTGTGTGTATCGAGAATTGTCCACCACCCAAAAGGACATCCAGCCAACTTGACACAACTTGTGGGCAAACATTGGAGTCAACATGGGCCAAGCATCCCTGTAGAACACTTTCGACACTTTGTAGAGTACACGCCCCGACGAATTGAGGCTGTTCTGAGGGCAAAAGGGTGGGTTGCAACTCAATATTAGGAAGGTGTTCCTAATGTTTTGTACACTCAATGTATATTCTCTATACATTTAGAATGCTAAAATGAATATCATAGAGAATTTTTCAGAACACTTGATTTATTTAAAGAACTGCAGATGGACAAAGTGAAAAAAACAATATATATACATCAGTATAGTAGAATAGTTATATATACAACCCATCAATCCATCACAATATCATCAAAGTAAATACATTAATTGAATACTATGATCCACTCTTTCACAGGATATGTTTGAAAGCTTCAACGGATTTATAACATATAAAATGTTAAATAGGTTACTGAATAGCTACATGTCAAATATGTTTTTAATGTTACAGAAAAATAAACAATGAATATATCCTAGACCTAGCACATTACATTGAACCTACTCCATACCAAGCTCAGATAGGGTATTGACATGTCTGACTAGGGCTGCATCCCTAATGACACCCTGTTCCCTTCATAGTGCACAACCAAGGGTTAGGGTGTTAGGAGGGGATGGCGGTTGACGACATCATGGTCGATCTGCTCTCAATCTTGGTCACATGACTCTGGACCCAGGCTTCAGAAGGGTCAACACAAAATGTCTTCCCTTTCTGTGTGGTGAAACTGCAACAGAGTCACAACACATTGTCACTCATGACATCCAGTCTACAATATGAATGCTCCATCTGGTCTAGTACAGTGTAGCCTAGATATAGCCTGGTTCCAGATGTGTTTGTGCTATCATGCCAACTCCTTGTCACTCCTGGTCATGTTAGGCATAACAAGGAGTTGACGTGATAGCACAAACAGATCTGGGACCAGGCTCGCCTAGATGTCCAGTTTACTTTAGACTATGCTTACTTACATCAGTGCTTTGCGAGGGCAGCTACTGGAGGTTGCTCTGAGAGAAACCACTTGTTTAAGAGGGATCCTCTGGGTGAAATGCATACAGCATTCAGTTGCCGTTTCCAACGCAATGACAGCTGTAAACAAATGATCATAAACCACAGTTATCATGAAGATCTCCAGGAGCGTATCCAACAGCGTCTTACACAGCATGGCTACTCATCCACTCCCCAACACACACACACACACACACACACACACACACACACACACACACACACACACACACACACACTGTACACACACACACACACACACACACACACACACACACACACACACACACACACACACACACACACACACACACACACACACACACACACACACACACACACACACACACACACACACACACACACACACACACCTGCAGACGTGGTATGGAGGGAGCAGAGCAGTCCCAGGAGGAGTAGAGCAGTCAGGGTCTTCATGGTTCAGAGATGGTTGAGATGCTGAAGATTGTGTTGTCTGAGATGGTCACTGATGTTCTGGTCACTGATGTTCTGGTCTCTGATGTTCTGGTCACTGATGTTCTGGTCTCTGATGTTCTGGTCTCTGATTCTCCGGTCTGGTTCTATGCCTGAGGTCTGATCTGACCTGTCTTTTATACAGAGAGCTGGTCCATCAGACCCATTGACAATTGAGGGGGGAAACTCCCCTCCAACCCTCATTCACTCTGAATATCTTTCTAAGAACCAACATTCTGTTCGTTAGGTTCCTCTTCCTCAATTCTCTGTACCTCTGTTTCCACCAGTATGTTCAATAGCGCTGCTATTTTCTGAAATACGCAGAATACATTTACTGGAGAATTGCATATCAAAGGAAGGCTATTAAAGTGGACTACATACTATGATACATTACATCAAATACAAGAACAATTAAGATTAAATGAAGTTCTCTACATCATAAGCAACTAGTTTTAATTAATACTTGAAATCAACTATGAATATTTCAACTTTTAAATACAGATGTTAGGATGTGTCCATGTTCATAAAAAACCTACATTGCTGTACTCACAAAGTAGCATACTGTAAACCGTTACATCCTAGTGAAATGAAATGATAGAATAGTTTTCTATCAATGACTCTAAGATTTAGTGTGGTGTGGTTTGTGTCTTCCCTCAGTTTGGAAGGTAGGTGGTTCGATCCCTGGTCGAGTCTTAACAACAACAACAAATAATGGGACCCGATGCCTCTTTGCTTGGAACTCAGCATTAAAGTGGCATTCTGCAGTTGCTATATCCATTTTTGGACATATAAATAATGATTATATACCCCATTGATTAATGAAGAATATAACTTATGAACGCTTCATCAGCATACTTCAACTGCCGTACCCAATCAGAACCCAAAATATGAGCTTTTTTACTCCAATGTTTGTGAACAAAGTAAATGTAAACAACCACTGTTTAGCCTCAAAACATGTTAAAACTATAATGTTGAGATCATGGATGGTCAGTCCTTGCATTCATAGTTCTATCTATGAATTTGAGAGTGGTTACATTTGTCCAGACCTATCCCTAGCTTTTTACTGAAACAGGGGGAGGGAAATGTTTTGTTATTGTTTCAACTGCTGATTGTCTCTTTAAGGAGATGGGGTAAGGTCCTGCAATAGACTAACATCCTGTCCAGGGGGTGTACTTGTATCCTACATCAAGTAGTATCATGCTACAGAAACAGGTTAACACACGCTACGGGCAGATTTGGCCCGGACAAGACTACTGTAGTCTCTGTAACTCTCCCTACACTCACACCAACTTCACTAGACGACTGTAGTCTCTGTAACTCTCCCCACACTCACACCAACTTCACTAGACTACTGTAGTCTCTGTAACTCTCCCTACACTCACACCAACTTCACTAGACTACTGTAGTCTCTGTAACTCTCCCCACACTCACACCAACTTCACTAGACTACAGTAGTCTCTGTAACTCTTCCCACACTCACACCAACTTCACTAGACTACTGTAGTCTCTGTAACTCTCCCCACACTCACACCAACTTCACTAGACTACTGTACTCAATGTAACTCTCCCCACACTCACACCAACTTCAATAGACTACTGTAGTCTCTGTAACTCTCCCCACACTCACACCAACTTCACTAGACTACAGTAGTCTCTGTAACTCTCCCTACACTCACACCAACTTCACTAGACTACTGTAGTCTGTAACTCTCCCCACACTCAAACCAACTTCACTAGACTACAGTAGTCTCTGTAACTCTCCCCACACTCACACCAACTTCACTAGACTACTGTAGTCTCTGTAACTCTCCCCCTACTCACACCAACTTCACTAGACTACTGTACTCAATGTAACTCTACCCACACTCACACCAACTTCACTAGACTACTGTAGTCTCTGTAACTCTCCCCACACTCACACCAACTTCATTAGACTACTGTATACTCTGTAACTCTCCCCACTCTCACACCAACTTCACTAGACTACTGTAGTCTCTGTAACTCTCCCCACACTCACACCAACTTCACTAGACTACAGTAGTCTCTGTAACTCTCCCTACACTCACACCAACTTCACTAGACTACTGTAGTCTCTGTAACTCTCCCCACACTCAAACCAACTTCACTAGACTACAGTAGTCTCTGTAACTCTCCCCACACTCACACCAACTTCACTAGACTACTGTATACTCTGTAACTCTCCCCACTCTAACACCAACTTCACTAGACTACTGTAGTCTCTGTAACTCTTCCCAATCTCACACCAACTTCACTAGACTACAGTAGTCTCTGTAACTCTCCCTACACTCACACCAACTTCACTAGACTACTTTAGTCTCTGTAACTCTCCCTACACTCACACCAACTTCACTAGACTAATGTAGTCTCTGTAACTCTCCCCACACTCACACCAACTTAACTAGACTACTGTAGTCTCTGTAACCCTCCCCACACTAACACCAACTTCACTAGACTACTTTACTCTCTGTAAATCTCCCCACACTAACAACAACTTCACTAGACTACTTTACTCTCTGTAAATCTCCCCACACTAACACCAACTTCACTAGACTACTTTACTCTCTGTAAATCTCCCCACACTAACACCAACTTCACTAGACTACTTTACTCTTTGTAAATCTCCCCACACTAACACCAACTTCACTAGTCTACTGTAGTCTCTGTAAATCTCCCCACACTAATACCAACTTCACTAGACTACTCTACTCTCTGTAAATCTCCCCACACTAACACCAACTTCACTAGACTACTTTACTCTCTGTAAATCTCCCTACACTCACACCAACTTCACTAGACTACTGTAGTCTCTGTAACTCTCCCCACACTCACACCAACTTCACTAGACTACAGTAGTCTCTGTAACTCTTCCCACACTCACACCAACTTCACTAGACTACTGTAGTCTCTGTAACTCTCCCCACACTCACACCAACTTCACTAGACTACTGTACTCAATGTAACTCTCCCCACACTCACACCAACTTCAATAGACTACTGTAGTCTCTGTAACTCTCCCCACACTCACACCAACTTCACTAGACTACAGTAGTCTCTGTAACTCTCCCTACACTCACACCAACTTCACTAGACTACTGTAGTCTGTAACTCTCCCCACACTCAAACCAACTTCACTAGACTACAGTAGTATCTGTAACTCTCCCCACACTCACACCAACTTCACTAGACTACTGTATACTCTGTAACTCTCCCCACTCTCACACCAACTTCACTAGACTACAGTAGTCTCTGTAACTCTCCCCACACTCACACCAACTTCACTAGACTACTGTAGTCTCTGTAACTCTCCCCCTACTCACACCAACTTCACTAGACTACTGTACTCAATGTAACTCTACCCACACTCACACCAACTTCACTAGACTACTGTAGTCTCTGTAACTCTCCCCACACTCACACCAACTTCATTAGACTACTGTATACTCTGTAACTCTCCCCACTCTCACACCAACTTCACTAGACTACTGTAGTCTCTGTAACTCTCCCCACACTCACACCAACTTCACTAGACTACAGTAGTCTCTGTAACTCTCCCTACACTCACACCAACTTCACTAGACTACTGTAGTCTCTGTAACTCTCCCCACACTCAAACCAACTTCACTAGACTACAGTAGTCTCTGTAACTCTCCCCACACTCACACCAACTTCACTAGACTACTGTATACTCTGTAACTCTCCCCACTCTCACACCAACTTCACTAGACTACTGTAGTCTCTGTAACTCTTCCCAATCTCACACCAACTTCACTAGACTACAGTAGTCTCTGTAACTCTCCCTACACTCACACCAACTTCACTAGACTACTTTAGTCTCTGTAACTCTCCCTACAATCACACCAACTTCACTAGACTAATGTAGTCTCTGTAACTCTCCCCACACTCACACCAACTTAACTAGACTACTGTAGTCTCTGTAACCCTCCCCACACTAACACCAACTTCACTAGACTACTTTACTCTCTGTAAATCTCCCCACACTAACAACAACTTCACTAGACTACTTTACTCTCTGTAAATCTCCCCACACTAACACCAACTTCACTAGACTACTTTACTCTTTGTAAATCTCCCCACACTAACACCAACTTCACTAGTCTACTGTAGTCTCTGTAAATCTCCCCACACTAATACCAACTTCACTAGACTACTCTACTCTCTGTAAATCTCCCCACACTAACACCAACTTCACTAGACTACTTTACTCTCTGTAAATCTCCCTACACTCACACCAACTTCACTAGACTACTGTAGTCTCTGTAACTCTCCCCACACTCACACCAACTTCACTAGACTACAGTAGTCTCTGTAACTCTTCCCACACTCACACCAACTTCACTAGACTACTGTAGTCTCTGTAACTCTCCCCACACTCACACCAACTTCACTAGACTACTGTACTCAATGTAACTCTCCCCACACTCACACCAACTTCAATAGACTACTGTAGTCTCTGTAACTCTCCCCACACTCACACCAACTTCACTAGACTACAGTAGTCTCTGTAACTCTCCCTACACTCACACCAACTTCACTAGACTACTGTATACTCTGTAACTCTCCCCACTCTCACACCAACTTCACTAGACTACAGTAGTCTCTGTAACTCTCCCCACACTCACACCAACTTCACTAGACTACTGTAGTCTCTGTAACTCTCCCCCTACTCACACCAACTTCACTAGACTACTGTACTCAATGTAACTCTACCCACACTCACACCAACTTCACTAGACTACTGTAGTCTCTGTAACTCTCCCCACACTCACACCAACTTCATTAGACTACTGTATACTCTGTAACTCTCCCCACTCTCACACCAACTTCACTAGACTACTGTAGTCTCTGTAACTCTCCCCACACTCACACCAACTTCACTAGACTACAGTAGTCTCTGTAACTCTCCCTACACTCACACCAACTTCACTAGACTACTGTAGTCTCTGTAACTCTCCCCACACTCAAACCAACTTCACTAGACTACAGTAGTCTCTGTAACTCTCCCCACACTCACACCAACTTCACTAGACTACTGTATACTCTGTAACTCTCCCCACTCTCACACCAACTTCACTAGACTACTGTAGTCTCTGTAACTCTTCCCAATCTCACACCAACTTCACTAGACTACAGTAGTCTCTGTAACTCTCCCTACACTCACACCAACTTCACTAGACTACTTTAGTCTCTGTAACTCTCCCTACACTCACACCAACTTCACTAGACTAATGTAGTCTCTGTAACTCTCCCCACACTCACACCAACTTAACTAGACTACTGTAGTCTCTGTAACCCTCCCCACATTAACACCAACTTCACTAGACTACTTTACTCTCTGTAAATCTCCCCACACTAACAACAACTTCACTAGACTACTTTACTCTCTGTAAATCTCCCCACACTAACACCAACTTCACTAGACTACTTTACTCTCTGTAAATCTCCCCACACTAACACCAACTTCACTAGACTACTTTACTCTTTGTAAATCTCCCCACACTAACACCAACTTCACTAGTCTACTGTAGTCTCTGTAAATCTCCCCACACTAATACAAACTTCACTAGACTACTCTACTCTCTGTAAATCTCCCCACACTAACACCAACTTCACTAGACTACTTTACTCTCTGTAAATCTCCCTACACTCACACCAACTTCACTAGACTACTTTACTCTCTGTAAATCTCCCCACAATCACACCAACTTCACTAGACTACTGTAGTCTCTGTAACTCTCCCCACACTCACACCAACTTCATTAGACTATTGTATACTCTGTAACTCTCCCCACTCACACACCAACTTCACTAGACTACTGTAGTCTCTGTAACTCTCCCTACACTCACACCAACGTCACTAGACTACTGTAGTCTTTGTAACTCTCCCCACACTCAAACCAACTTCACTAGACTACAGTAGTCTCTGTAACTCTCCCCACACTCACATTAACTTCACTAGACTACTGTATACTCTGTAACCCTCCCCACTCTCACACCAACTTCACTAGACTACTTTAGTCTCTGTAACTCTCCCTACACTCTCACCAACTTCACTAGACTAATGTAGTCTCTGTAACTCTCCCCACACTCACACCAACTTAACTAGACTACTGCAGTCTCTGTAACTCTCCCCACACTAACACCAACTTCACTAGACTACTTTACTCTCTGTAAATCTCCCCACACTAACACCAACTTCACTAGACTACTTTACTCTCTGTAAATCTCCCCACACTAACACCAACTTCACTAGACTACTGTAGTCTCTGTAACTCTCCCCACACTAACACCAACTTCACTAGACTACTGTTGTCTCTGTAAATCTTCCCACACTAACACCAACTTCACTAGACTACTGTACTCTCTGTAAATCTCCCCACACTAACACCAACTTCACTAGACTACTTTACTCTCTGTAAATATCCCCACACTAACACCAACTTCACTAGACTACTGTAGTCTCTGTAAATCTCCCTACACTCACACCAACTTCACTAGACTACTTTACTCTCTGTAAATCTCCCCACACTAACACCAACTTCACTAGACTACTTTACTCTCTGTAAATCTCCCCACACTAACACCAACTTCACTAGACTACTTTACTCTCTGTAAATCTCCCCACACTAACACCAACTTCACTAGTCTACTGTAGTCTCTGTAAATCTCCCCACACTAACACCAACTTCACTAGACCAATCTACTCTCTGTAAATCTCCCCACACTAACACCAGCTCACTAGACTACTGTAGTCTCTGTAAATCTCCCCACACTAACACCAACTTCACTAGACTACTGTACTCTCTGTAAGTCTCCCCACACTAACACCAACTTCACTAGACTACTTTACTCTCTGTAAATCTCCCCACACTAACACCAACTTCACTAGACTACTTTACTCTCTGTAAATCTCCCCACACTAACACCAACTTCACTAGACTACTTTACTCTCTGTAAATCTCCCCACACTAACACCAACTTCACTAGACTACTTTACTCTTTGTAAATCTCCCCACACTAACACCAACTTCACTAGTCAACTGTAGTCTCTGTAAATCTCCCCACACTAACACCAACTTCACTAGACTACTGTACTCTCTGTAACTCTCCCTACACTCACACCAACTTCACTAGACTACTTTACTCTCTGTAAATCTCCCCACACTCACACCAACTTCACTAGACTACTGTAGTCTCTGTAACTCTCCCCACACTCACACCAACTTCATTAGACTATTGTATACTATGTAACTCTCCCCACTCACACACCAACTTCACTAGACTACTGTAGTCTCTGTAACTCTCCCTACACTCACACCAACGTCACTAGACTACTGTAGTCTTTGTAACTCTCCCCACACTCAAACCAACTTCACTAGACTACAGTAGTCTCTGTAACTCTCCCCACACTCACATTAACTTCACTAGACTACTGTATACACTGTAACCCTCCCCACTCTCACCAACTTCACCAGACTACAATAGTCTCTGTAACTCTCCCTACACTCTCACCAACTTCACTAGACTAATGTAGTCTCTGTAACTCTCCCCACACTCACACCAACTTAACTAGACTACTGTAGTCTCTGTAACTCTCCCCACACTAACACCAACTTCACTAGACTACTTTACTCTCTGTAAATCTCCCCACACTAACACCAACTTCACTAGACTACTTTACTCTCTGTAAATCTCCCCACACTAACACCAACTTCACTAGACTACTGTAGTCTCTGTAACTCTCCCAAAACTAACACCAACTTCACTAGACTACTGTTGTCTCTGTAAATCTCCCCACACTAACACCAACTTCAATAGACTACTGTACTCTCTGTAAATCTCCCTACACTAACACCAACTTCACTAGACTACTTTACTCTCTGTAAATATCCCCACACTAACACCAACTTCACTAGACTACTGTAGTCTCTGTAAATCTCCCTACACTCACACCAACTTCACTAGACTACTTTACTCTCTGTAAATCTCCCCACACTAACATCAACTTCACTAGACTACTGTGCTCTCTGTAAATCTCCCCACTCGCACACCATCTTCATTAGACTACTTTACTCTCTGTAAATCTCCCCACACTAACACCAACTTCACTAGACTACTTTACTCTCTGTAAATCTCCCCACACTAACATCAACTTCACTAGACTACTGTAGTCTCTGTAAATCTCCCCACACTAACACCAACTTCACTAGACTACTTTACTCTCTGTAATTCTCCCCACACTAACACCAACTTCACTAGACTACTGTACTCTCTGTAAATCTCCCCACACTAACACCCACTTCACTAGACTACTGTACTCTCTGTAAATCTCCCTACACTCACACCAACTTCACTAGACTACTTTACTCTCTGTAAATCTCCCCACACTAACACCAACTTCACTAGACTACTGTACTCTCTGTAAGTCTCCCCACTCTCACACCATCTTCACTAGACTACTTTACTCAATGTAACTCTCCCCAACTATCACCAACTTCACTAGACTACTTTACTCTCTGTAATTCTCCCCACACTCACAACAACTTCACTAGACTACTGTACTCAATGTAACTCTCCCCACTCTCACACCAACTTTACTAGACTACTGTAGTCTCTGTAACTCTCCCTACACTCACACCAACTTCACTAGACTACTGTACTCTCTGTAACTATCGCTACACTCTCCCCAACCTCACTAGACTACTGTACTCTCTGTAACTCTCCCCACACTCTCCCCAACCTCACTAGACTGCTTTAGTCTCTATAACTCTCCCCACACTCACACCAACTTCACTAGACTACTGTAGTCTCTGTAACTCTCCCTACACTCACACCAACTTCACTAGACTACTGTAGTCTCTGTAACTCTCCCTACACTCACACCAACTTCACTAGACTACTTAAGTCTCTGTAACTCTCTGCACACTCACACCAACTTCACTAGACTACTGTAGTCTCTGTAAATCTCCCCACACTAACACCAACTTCACTAGACCAATCTACTCTCTGTAATTCTACCCACACTCACACCAACTTCAATAGACTACTGTACTCAATGTAACTCTCCCCACACTCACACCAACTTCACTAGACTACTGTAGTTTCTGTAACTCTCCCTACACTCACACCAACTTCACTAGACTACTGTGGTCTCTGTAACTCTCCGCACACTCACACCAACTTCACTAGACTACTGTGGTCTCTGTAACTCTCCGCACACTCACACCAACTTCACTAGACTACTTTACTCTCTGTAAATCTCCCCACACTAACATCAACTTCACTAGACTACTGTAGTCTCTGGAAATCTCCCCACACTAACACCAACTTCACTAGACTACTGTAGTCTCTGGAAATCTCCCCACACTAAAACCAACTTCACTAGACTACTTTACTCTCTGTAAATCTCCCCACACTAACACCAACTTCACTAGACTACTGTACTCTCTGTAAATCTCCCCACACTAACATCAACTTCACTAGACTACTGTACTCTCTGTAAATCTCCCCACACTAACACCAACTTCACTAGACTACTTTACTCTCTGTAAATCTCCCCACACTAATATCAACTTCACTAGACTACTGTACTCTCTGTAAATCTCCCCACACTCACACCAACTTCACTAGACTACTGTAGTCTCTGTAACTCTCCCCACACTCACACCAACTTCACTAGACTACTGTAGTCTCTATAACTCTCCCCACTGTCAAACCAACTTCACTAGACTACTGTAGTCTCTATAACTCTCCCCACTCTCACACCAACTTCACTAGACTACTGTAGTCTCTGTAACTCTCCCAACACTCACACCAACCTCACTAGACTACTGTAGTCTCTGTAACTCTCCCAACACTCACACCAACTTCACACTCAGCAGAAACAGGCTTTAGCTGTATAATTGAAGAAATTCTAGAAAATGTTTTCCATCATGTGCTGTTTTCAAAATGAGTTCAAAACTGATGACATAAGACTCCTTGTAGGCCTGTTATACAATCATACTGACTGACCCATCTGGATATACAATCATACTGACTGACCCATGGATCTCTATCTATATCATTAAATAGGGTTCAGTTGAAGATGCATATTTTGCTGACACAATCTCTGAACCAAGCATCCTGTTTCAGTTCAGTTCAGAAAGACTCTCACTTCCCCATTCTGTCATTAGAACCTCGTCTGTTGCAAATTACTGCAGCTTTTCTAAGAACAAACATTGCTGCACTCTTCTCTCATTCTCTAAATGTTTGTAATAACTTGAAGCCAGAGTTCACAGTACTGCACAGAGTTACTGGTGAAAACAGGGAGGGACTGACAGTAACTGCACAGGCAAGCAAATGTAAAGTGAATTAATGAATGAATAAATAAATTAACAAATGAATGAATGTATGAATAAATGAGTTGAAACAAACTAAAGTGGTAACATTTGTGAAGTTACCACCCAGCAAACATGACCCCATGACCCCATGTGGGCACCGGCTAGTCCACACCAAGCCTCACATCAAGCCCACACCAGCCCAACGGGCTAGCCCACACAAAGCCCACATCAGCCCAACGGGCTAGCGCAAACCAAGCCCAAACCAAGTCCACACCAGCCCAACGGGCTAGCCAACACCAAGCCCATACCAGCCCAACGGGCAAGGCCACACCAAGTCCACATCAAGCCCACATCAGCCCAACGTGCTAGCCCACATCCCAGCTACTTCATAATGTTAAGGCGGGGGCACATTAGAACATTTTGGGGCATGGTTTGCACACAGTTCTTCTTCTCACCTGCCTTGGGGCCACTTGCCTTGGGTCCACCTGCCTTGGGGCCAACTGTCTTGGGGCCACCTGTCTTGGGGCCACCTGTCTTGGGGCCACTTGCCTTGGGTCCACCTGCCTTGGGGCCACTTGCCTTGGGGCCACCTGCCTTGGGGCCAACTGTCTTGGGGCCACCTGTCTTGGGGCCACCTGTCTTGGGGCCACTTGCCTTGGGGCCACCTGCCTTGGGGCCACCTGTCTTGGGGCCACCTGTCTTGGGGCCACTTGCCTTGGGTCCACCTGCCTTGGGTCCACCTGCCTTGGGTCCACCTGCCTTGGGGCCACCTGTCTTGGGGCCACCTGTCTTGGGGCCACCTGTCTTGGGGCCACCTGTCTTGGGACTACCTGCCTTGGGGCCACCAGTCTTGAGGACCAACGTGGAGCCAATGAGCAAAGGCAGGTTCACCGAATGTGGGCAGCCTGCAGGGACCAATATTGTAGCCCTAATTATTTATAATTCTTCTAAATAAAATGGACTTTTAATAACTGAATTGACTTGAAATAATACCCACTGTCTGTGTGTGGATTTAATAAGCAGTAATATGTTTGAAGGATATATTTGATTTCTAAATTGGGGGGGGGCTGGGGGGGTTTTGTTGCACACACAGAGTCATTAAAGCAGAGGAAGAGGAAGATGGTGATTAGAGGTCTGGGTATGCTGGATCTGAGAAAGACTACTGTGTGAGTACAGCAATTAAGTTATTTGTTTTTATCAACATGGACACATCCTAAAATCTGTATTTAAAAGTTGAAAGATACATAGTTGATTTCAAGTATTGCTTATAAACTAGTTGCTTATGATGGAGAGAACTTAATTTAATCTGAATTGTTCTTATATTTGATGTAATGTATCATAGTATGCAGTTCACTTTAATAGCCTTCCTTTGATATGCAATTCTCCAGTAAATGTATTCTGCGTATTTCAGAAAATAGCAGCCTATTGAACATACTGGTGGAAACAGAGGTACAGAGAATTGAGGAAGAGGAACCTAACGAACAGAATGTTGGTTCTTAGAAAGATATTCAGAGTGAATGAGGGTTGGAGAGAAGTTTCCCCCCTCAATTGTCAATGGGTCTGATGGACCAGCTCTCTGTATAAAAGACAGGTCAGATCAGACCTCAGGCATAGAACCAGACCAGAGCATCAGAGACCAGAGCATCAGAGACCAGAGAATCAGAGACCAGAGCATCAGAGACCAGAACATCAGAGACCAGAACATCAGAGACCAGAACATCAGCTAGACCCCTGATACAGAACCAGACCAGAGAATCAGAGACCAGAGCATCAGAGACCAGAACATCAGAGACCAGAACATCAGAGACCAGAACATCAGCTAGACCCCTGATACAGAACCAGACCAGAGCATCAGAGACCAGAACATCAGAGACCAGAACATCAGAGACCAGAACATCAGTGACCAGAGCATCAGAGACCAGAACATCAGTGACCAGAACATCAGAGACCAGAACATCAGAGACCAGAACATCAGAGACCAGAACATCAGAGACCAGAACATCAGAGACCAGAACATCAGTGACCAGAACATCAGAGACCAGAACATCAGAGACCAGAACATCAGAGACCAGAACATCAGAGACCAGAACATCAGTGACCATCTCAGACAACACAATCTTCAGCATCTCAACCATCTCTGAACCATGAAGACCCTGACTGCTCTACTCCTCCTGGGACTGCTCTGCTCCCTCCATACCACGTCTGCAGGTGTGTGTGTGTGTGTGTGTGTGTGTGTGTGTGTGTGTGTGTGTGTGTGTGTGTGTGTGTGTGTGTGTGTGTGTGTGTGTGTGTGTGTGTGTGTGTGTGTGTGTGTGTGTGTGTGTGTGTGTGTGTGTGTGTGTGTGTGTGTGTACAGTGTGTGTGTACAGTGTGTATATGAGTGTATAGGAAGAAGCACCATGTGTTGACCAGTGAGTGTGATCGTCCTTTGTTTCCAGCTGTCATGGGGATTGAAGCAATAACTGCCAGAAATTGCTGTGTGAAGTTCCACCCCAGGAGGCTCCCTCTTGATGCAATGGTGTCAGTTTATAAGACCCCTAGTAGCTGCCCTCGCAAAGCACTGGTGTAAGTTAACCACAATGCACACACACACACACACACACACACACACACACACACACACACACACACACACACACACACACACACACACACACACACACACACACACACACACACACACACACACACACACACACACAGATTTCTAAAGGCATAACATGTTCTATACCGTTTGTGGACGGGTCCAAATCTGTTGCTAGGGATGCATGGTTACAACCTCCGATACATAGAGACCCTATACTTCACTGTCCTGTAGTGGTGATAGTATAGGATCACTAAGGCTGTCAGAGTTCATCAGTTAACTAAAGGTCACTTTCTGTCATTTTAGTGCACTATTGTTATTTAATCGTGATTAATCGCATTGTCTGAAAGCATTCCAAATATACGGAAAACATTAAAAATATATCATCTATAGAGCTAAAAGGACAATGAGATGTCAAAACAAGTTGACGTTGAGGTTATTAAAGAATGTGTGTTTTATCAATTTACCAGAATTTGCTAACAGTTACTTTGGAAAAAATCAAGACGTCAATGTTCTTGTAATGCTTTTTGTATTAAAAAAAATCTTAAATTACAGCTCCATTTGAGCAAATTCTGAATCTGGAACCAGGCTACATCTAGGCTAAACTGTACTAGACCAGATGGAGCATTCATATTATAGACTGGATGTCATGAGTGACAATGTGTTGTGACTCTGTTGCAGTTTCACCACAAAGAAAGGGAAGACATTTTGTGTTGACCCTTCTGAAGCCTGGGTCCAGAGTCATGTGACCAAGATTGAGAGCAGATCGACCACTGCCAAGACGACGATGATGTCATCAACCACCGCCACCACCAGCTAACTGCCATAACTGTCAGATCTGTCAAGAAAATAGAATATCATATTTTTGTTGTACATAGAATAATATTATTTTATTCTTATTTATTGACCATAGTGTAAATAGTGTAAAGTTACTGTGTATTTTGAAATTATTATTTTTGTCAACAAATTCATATGTTTGTTTCAGCAATAAAGCTAAATACTTCCACATTTTAATAACTAAGTTAATTGTGTTCTTATTGTGGTACTCATACTTTGATTAAAAAACGCTTCACATTTGTGAGGGAGAGTTTTTCACAACTACTTGAGGCATGGAGCCAGTTACATGGACAGATATCAACTATTTCCATAAACTAGCAACCAGCAGATTCAGCATTTTGGTTGTTTCTTATTTCAGAAAACAATTCATGTGTTACATTTACATTTTAGTCATTCAGCAGACGCTCTTATCCAGAGCAATTAGGGTTAAATGCCCTTGCTCAAGGGCACATCGACAGATTTTTCACCTAGTCGGCTCGGGGATTAGAACCAGCGACCTTTTGGTTATTGGCACAACGCTCTTAACCACTAAGCTACCTGCCGCCCCTGTTACAACTCACAAAACTGCATAGAACTCTGCTTCCGAGAGAACAGAGGTCAACAGTCAGCAAAACAGAAACAGAATAAACTGTTCAACTCAGTGAAAAAACGTGATTGTCCTGTTTTTTTTTATTTATTACATTTTACACACTATGGAGGTCGAAATAACACTCTGAAATTGTGATAATGCCCTTTTTAGAGTAAGCTTTTTATAGAAGAAAAAAAGTGCCTCGAATTTCAGTCTGTTCAGGTGGGATGGAGTTATTGGCCCACAGCATGACATCACAATCTGATCTGATTATTATGACCAATGACCAGTCGTCTTTTATTTGCATATGTATCCTACTTTGAAGGGGTTAAGCAGGGTAGGCTGCAGAGTCTAGACCAGGGTTCTTCAATTCCGGTCCTGGAGGGCCGAAACACCTCTGTTTTTCATCCTCTCCTTCTTAATCAGGGGCTAATTCAGACCTGGGACACCAGGTGAGTGCAATTAACTACCAGGTAGAAATAAAAAACCAGAAGTGTTTCGGCCCTCCAGGACCGGAATGGAAGAACCCTGATCTAGAGGATCCTATCCACCACTGTATTACAATGTGTATCGGCACAGCCACACAATCAGACTGAGCATTTCAATGGCAAAAAGGAGGCTCTGGAAAATAAATGGTAAAAAATATATATTTCAAGTTATTTTCATGAAATAAACACACAGTGATTTATTAGACATAATGTTATTTAAACGTTGAATTAAAAAGACTGGGGGCATTACTGAAGGGCTTTCTGAGGAGTTTAACCACAGGACCTTACAGTGTATTCGAAAAGTATTCAGACCCCTTGACTTTTTACACATTTTGTTACGTTACAGCCTTATTCTAAAATGGATTAAATTGTTTTTTTTTTCTCCTCATCAATCTACACACAATACCCCTTAATGGCAAAGCAAGAACAGGTTTTTAGAAATGTTTAGTAATTTATTACAAATAAAAAACTGAAATATTACATTTACATAAGTATTCAGACCCTTTACTCAGTACTTTGTTGAAGCACCTTTGGGAGTGATTACAGCATCGAGTATTCTTGGGTATGACGCTACAAGCTTGGCACACCTGTATTTGGGGAGTTTCTCCCATTACTCTCTGCAGATCCTCTCAAGCTCTGTCAGGTTGGATGGGGAGCGTTGCTGCACAGCTATTTTCAGGTCCTCCAGAGATGTTCAATCAGGTTCAAGTCCGGGCTCTGGCTGGGCCACTCAAGGAATTCAGAGACTTGTCCCGATGCCACTCCTGTGTTGTCTTGGCTGTGTGCTTAGGGTCGTTGTCCTGTTGGAAGGTGAACCTTCGCCCCAGTCTGAGGTCCTGAGCGCTCTGGAGCAGGTTATCATGAAGGATCTCTATGTACTTTGCTCTATTCATCTTTGCCTCGATCCTGACTAGTCTCCCAGTCCCTGCCGCTGAAAAACATCCCCACAGCATGATGCTGCCACCACCATGCTTCAATCTTGGTTTCATCAGACCAGAGAATCTTGTTTCTCATGGTCTGAGAGTCTTTAGGTGCCTTTTAGCAAACTCCAAATGCCTTTTGCTGAGGAGTGGCTTCCGTCTGGCCACTCAGTGCTGCAGAGATGGTTGTCCTTCTGGAAGGTTCTCCCATCTAGACAGAGGAACTCTAGAGCTCTGTCAGAGTGACTATCGGGTTCTTGGTCACCTCCCTGACCAAGGCCCTTCTCCCCCGATTGCTCAGTTTGGACGGGCGGCCAGCTTTAGGAAGAGTCTTAGTGGTTCCAAACTTCTTCCATTTAAGAATGATGGAGGCTACTGTGTTATTGGGGACCTTCAATGCTGCAGAAATGTGTTGGTACCCTTCCCCAGAACTGTGCATCGACACAATCCTGTCTTGGAGCTCTACGGACAATTCCTTTGAACTCATGGCTTGGTTTTTGCGCAGACATGCACTGTCAACTGTGGGACCTTATATAGACAGGTGTGTGCCTTTCCAAATCATGTCCAATCAATTGAATTTACCACAGGTGGACTCCAATCAAGTTGTAGAAACATCTCAAGGATGATCAATGGAAACAGGATGCACCTGAGCTCAATTTCTAGTCTCATAGCAAAGGGTCTGAATACTTATGTAAATAAGGTATTTCTGTTTTTCGTTTGTTAATAAATGTGCAAAAAAATTCTAAAAACCTGTTTTTGATTTGTCATTATGGGGTATTGTGTGAGGATTTGTATTTATTTAATCAATTTTAGAGTAAGGCTGTAACATAACAAAATGTGGGAAAAGTCAAGGGGTCTGAATAATTTACGAAGGCACTGTATGTACATCTCAATATATTGATCTCACTATCAGGCTCTAACCGTTATAATTATACGGGGCTTATGTTAACCTCGGGGAATGTAGGCTACGTGCTCCTCACTGCTCCGTTGCCTCCGAGAGATGCCACGTGCGTAAGGACGCAGGATAGCGGCACGCACTGCGCATGGCTCGCTGGCTCGTTCATCAACGGTGCCACCGCGTCATATCTTCCAACACAGTCCGAACTTCCTCGCATGCCTCTCCGGGCGGCCCATCCACTATAGCTGCTCATATCCACCGGAAACCTTCCCGCCGCTCATTGTGGAGAGCTCTAGCAGAGCTGGGCGTCATGAATTAAAGAAAAGCCTGCGTTTACAAATCTGATCACCAAACCCCGCTGCAAGGTAAAACACATTTATGACTACGATTATTTGAGTTTTGGTTATTGTCTTGCTCATCCTCGATTTATTATCTGATTCTAAAGATCAGATCAGAAGAAAACTACACATGTTGAGAAAACCGTTCTTTTCTCGATTCATCCTTTACTGTCATTGAAAACAATATATTGACACTTATGGCTATTGACATGGCTATAATAATAACACAGTGTCATAATAACGGTTTGTTGTAGGCTACAATATAGCACAACGAGTATTTTCCCCATTACATTACGCCCATGTCAGAATAACGGAGAGATATCCTGCTAATTTGTATGCAATACACTTTGGTGGTCCAAATGGATATAAAACCTCAATCCAATACACTGCAGAAGTCGCGCCTGCCGTGTGTAAATATAGGCTAAATATGTAGGCTAGACATCTATATGATTCGGATCTTTGTTCTTGTTTGAAGTCAATACTAGTCCCATATATGGGATGGCCAGAGCCCGTCCCGACCACCTAGTTTCGAATTCAGCAGCACAGAAACCCCGCCCCGACGGAGTCCTCTCTATGTTGCAGGCGGATTCAAAATCGGAGGTTTACTCGCATAATCAGATAATCAGACAGGGACATTTGCGTGCCCCTGTCCATAAAGCCACTAGGCCAGTAATGGGTCCATGGAATCCAGTTAAAGCAGTGGCACAAATGTTTTTGAACTTGTTGTCACCAATTCCTGACACAAGCACTGACTGCATAAAAGAGTCATAACAATCAATGGGTTATTTGTGACAGACCAAAAGCTGACCATCTTGTGTTTGCAGTGTGGTGTGGTTGGACCAGCGGTGATGGTTTTGGACCCAGGTGAGGACTGTATGGATCGGACAGATGTCCAGGGGGTCAGAGGGAGCAGCAGCACCACAGACCTGACAGGGCCAGAACCAAGACCGGATCCTCGCAAAACCACCACAAGCGACAGCACCAGACTAGAAAACACCAGACCGGATGCCCCCAAAACCACCACAACTAGAAAAGAAGAGACCAGACCTGACACTACCAAAACCATTAACACCACCACCACTAGAACAGAAGGCACCAGAGCAGACCCTCCCAAAACCACCACCAACAGAACAGAAGAACCAACACCGGACCCTCCCAAAACCACCACCAGCACCTGGCTCCGTGCCAGGACGAGCAGTGTCACCAAGAGGGAGCGGCTATCCAACTCCCACAATGGACCCCAGCCTCAACCTCAGTTGTTGGGGGCCAATGTCGGCCTTACCCCCAGCCCTAGGGCCAGTGTTTGCTCCTCGACCGACTCCTCTCACCCAGACTCGCCATATGATGGACCGGCGGTCTCTCTGCGGCGGGACGTCACCGTGGCAACGGCCTCGTCTCGGAACAAGGTGGCGACCAGGCCCCCACTCCGCCGGCCCCTCAGCTTGGACGTGACGCCCCTGCGTCTCCGTGGCTCTGAGCCCGTGCTGGACCGCAGGGTCCTGCATCCCCCCTGGCGCAGCGGTGGTGGTCCCTCCGCTGCCTCCTCGCCCCCAGCCCGCTCCCTCACCAGCCCCAGCCTGGGCCCCGGAGGCTGGATGCGCCGCAGCGAGAGCACCTGTACCGTCAACAACTCCTCAATGGGCCTCCGGGCCACCAGGGGGCGTATGCGGCCAGCCACCTCCCTTCCCCACATTGCCCGGGGGTTTGGAGGGGCCTCCACGCTGCCCTTGCCTTCCACGCCGCGGGGCCCCTGTCTCCTTGTGGCCCTCAGACCCGTTAACCTAGACCAGGAGAGGCAGGCCTTCTTCCAGTCTGACTATAAATACGACCCACAGTTTGAGTACTCGACCCCGGAGCCCAGCACTGTGCTGGAGAAATACAGAGAGGGATCTGGCCTCTTCCTCACACAGGTAGGTCTCTCTATCTGGCAAAGATATTAGATGATAGGAAGATAACCCACTCTGGGGATTGATTTATTCTCTCTCTCTCTCTCTCTCTCTCTCTCTCTCTCTCTCTCTCTCTCTCTCTCTCTCTCTCTCTCTCTCTCTCTCTCTCTCTCTCTCTCTTTCTAGGTGCTTCTCTCTCTAACGCTCTCTCTCATTCTCTCTCTTTCCCTCCTCTGTCTCTCTGGGTTTCTCTCTCTCTCTCTCTAGGCTGTTGGGATTATGGAGTGTATTCTGAGGAAGTTTGGTAACTATGAGAACTTTGAGGAGGTGACGGGAGGAAGTATTTTACCGAAGAGTAGAGTCTGGGCTGCTGCACGCAAGTACCTGCAGAAGGAGAACTGTGTAGGAGAGGTGAGTGAGTAGTGTGTTTGAGGGTAGGTGTGTTATGGGTAGTGTGTTTGAGGGTTGGTGTGTTATGGGTAGTGTATTTGTGGGTTGGTGTGTTACGTGTAATGCAGTGGAGGCTGCTGAGGGGAGGACGGCTCATAATAATGGTTGGATTGGAGTGAATGGAATGGCATCAAACCATGTGTTTGATGTATTTGATACCATTCCACCGATTCCTCTCAAGCCATTACCACGAGCCCCGTCCTCCCAAATTAAGGTGCCACCAACCTCCTGTGGTGTAGTGTGTTTGAAGGTTAGTGTGTTAACAAGATGTCTTTGTGTAATGATGATGATAACCTTGTCTAGAGGGTGGTGGTCTGTGTGATGATAACCTTGTCTAGAGGGTGGTGGTCTGTATGATGATGATGATAACCTTGTCTAGAGGGTGGTGGTCTGTATGATGATGATGATGATAACCTTGTCTAGAGGGTGGTGGTCTGTGTGATGATGATGATAACCTTGTCTAGAGGGTGGTGGTCTGTGTGATGATGATGATAACCTTGTCTAGAGGGTGGTGGTCTGTGTAATGATGATGATAACCTTGTCTAGAGGGTGGTGGTCTGTATGATGATGATGATAACCTTATCTAGAGGGTGGTGTGTCTGTATGATGATGATGATGATGATGATGGTAATGATGATGACCTGGTCTAGGTGGTGGTGTGTCTGTATGATGATGATGATGATGATGATGGTAATGATGATGACCTCGTCTAGGTGGTGGTGTGTCTGTCTGAGGAGCTGCTGTCGCAGGCTGTGATGATGGTGGAGAGGTGTCGTCCCACTCTGACTATCAACCTGTCTGGAGCACGACAACACTGGCTGGAGGGCATGTTCAGGCATGAGATAGGTACACTACACTGGCTGGAGGGCATGTTCAGGCATGAGATAGGTACACTACACTGGCTGGAGGGCATGTTCAGGCATGAGATAGGTACACTACACTGGCTGGAGGGCATGTTCAGGCATGAGATAGGTACACTACACTGGCTGGAGGGCATGTTCAGGCATGAGATAGGTACACTACACTGGCTGGAGGGCATGTTCAGGCATGAGATAGGTACACTACACTGGCTGGAGGGCATGTTCAGGCATGAGATAGGTACACTACACTGGCTGGAGGGCATGTTCAGGCATGAGATAGGTACACTACACTGGCTGGAGGGCATGTTCAGGCATGAGATAGGTACACTACACTGGCTGGAGGGCATGTTCAGGCATGAGATAGGTACACTACACTGGCTGGAGGGCATGTTCAGGCATGAGATAGGTACACTACACTGGCTGGAGGGCATGTTCAGGCATGAGATAGGTACACTACACTGGCTGGAGGGCATGTTCAGGCATGAGATAGGTACACTACACTGGCTGGAGGGCATGTTCAGGCATGAGATAGGTACACTACACTGGCTGGAGGGCATGTTCAGGCATGAGATAGGTACACTACACTGGCTGGAGGGCATGTTCAGGCATGAGATAGGTACACTACACTGGCTGGAGGGCATGTTCAGGCATGAGATAGGTACACTACACTGACGGTACCATACAGCATGTTGTCACCGTGTGGGGGATCTGGGATGTGTTTATCACTGACGGTACCATACAGCATGTTGTCACCGTGTGGGGGATCTGGGATGTGTTTATCACTGACGGTACCATACAGCATGTTGTCTCCGTGTGGGGGATCTGGGATGTGTTTATCACTGACGGTACCATACAGCATGTTGTCACTGTGTGGGGGATCTGGGATGTGTTTATCACTGACGGTACCATACAGCATGTTGTCACCGTGTGGGGGATCTGGGATGTGTTTATCACTGACTGTACCATACAGCATGTTGTCACCGTGTGGGGGATCTGGGATGTGTTTATCACTGACGGTACCATACAGCATGTTGTCACCGTGTGGGGGATCTGGGATGTGTTTATCACTGACGGTACCATACAGCATGTTGTCACCGTGTGGGGGATCTGGGATGTGTTTATCACTGACGGTACCATACAGCATGTTGTCACCGTGTGGGGGATCTGGGATGTGTTTATCACTGACGGTACCATACAGCATGTTGTCACCGTGTGGGGGATCTGGGATGTGTTTATCACTGACGGTACCATACAGCATGTTGTCACCGTGTGGGGGATCTGGGATGTGTTTATCACTGACGGTACCATACAGCATGTTGTCACCGTGTGGGGGATCTGGGATGTGTTTATCACTGACTGTACCATACAGCATGTTGTCACCGTGTGGGGGATCTGGGATGTGTTTATCACTGACTGTACCATACAGCATGTTGTCACCGTGTGGGGGATCTGGGATGTGTTTATCACTGACGGTACCATACAGCATGTTGTCACCGTGTGGGGGATCTGGGGTGTGTTTATCACTGACGGTACCATACAGCATGTTGTCACCGTGTGGGGGATCTGGGGTGTGTTTATCACTGACGGTACCATACAGCATGTTGTCACCGTGTGGGGGATCTGGGATGTGTTTATCACTGACGGTACCATACAGCATGTTGTCACCGTGTGGGGGATCTGGGATGTGTTTATCACTGACGGTACCATACAGCATGTTGTCACCGTGTGGGGGATCTGGGATGTGTTTATCACTGACGGTACCATACAGCATGTTGTCACCGTGTGGGGGATCTGGGATGTGTTTATCACTGACTGTACCATACAGCATGTTGTCACCGTGTGGGGGATCTGGGATGTGTTTATCACTGACGGTACCATACAGCATGATGTCACCGTGTGGGGGATCTGGGATGTGTTTATCACTGACGGTACCATACAGCATGTTGTCACCGTGTGGGGGATCTGGGATGTGTTTATCACTGACGGTACCATACAGCATGTTGTCACCGTGTGGGGGATCTGGGATGTGTTTATCACTGACGGTACCATACAGCATGTTGTCACCGTGTGGGGGATCTGGGATGTGTTTATCACTGACGGTACCATACAGCATGTTGTCACCGTGTGGGGGATCTGGGATGTGTTTATCACTGACGGTACCATACAGCATGTTGTCACCGTGTGGGGGATCTGGGATGTGTTTATCACTGACGGTACCATACAGCATGTTGTCACCGTGTGGGGGATCTGGGTTGTGTTTATCACTGACGGTACCATACAGCATGTTGTCACCGTGTGGGGGATCTGGGATGTGTTTATCACTGACGGTACCATACAGCATGTTGTCACCGTGTGGGGGATCTGGGATGTGTTTATCACTGACGGTACCATACAGCATGTTGTCACCGTGTGGGGGATCTGGGATGTGTTTATCACTGACGGTACCATACAGCATGTTGTCACCGTGTGGGGGATCTGGGATGTGTTTATCACTGACGGTACCATACAGCATGTTGTCACCGTGTGGGGGATCTGGGATGTGTTTATCACTGACGGTACCATACAGCATGTTGTCACCGTGTGGGGGATCTGGGATGTGTTTATCATCCTCACAGCATCATAAATTAGTTATGAGTTATTATTTCTGAGTTCTACGCAAACACAACTCAGTATTTGTGTTGAATTTGTTCACCAGCCATGTCCACTACAGAAGCCAAGTAAGGCTAGTCTAAAATGAACCATCCTTCATCTCTCTCTCCCTATCAGGTATACACTGCCTCAATACCTTCCTGTTATTCCATCTCTCTCTCAGGCAAACATTACCTGAAATAAACCTTCTTCCAGCTCTGTCACACACAACCTTAATACAATTCCATGATTTTCATCGCTCTCTCTCTCAAACATTACCTGAAATAAATCTACTTCCATCTCTCATCTCTACATCCCCGTGTTATTCCATCTCTCCCTCCCAGGAACCCACTACCTTCGGGGTGTGAACAACAACCTGCAGCCCTGGTCCACTTCCGCAGGCAGGAAGCAGTATGGCCTGAAACCGGCCAATCCCACGGAAGAGGGCCTGGCAAGCCTGCACAGTGTGTTGCTACGGAAACAGCCCTACCTGTGGCGCGCCGCTCTGCTCTACAATACGGTGTACCACGCCGCCAGGATGAGCTTCAGCCAGCTCTTCAGCGACATCGCTCAGTTCGTCCAGGATCCCGCGGTGCGCTGGGAGTACTGCCTCAGAGCCAAGAGGGGACAGACGGACACCTCGCAGCCTGGTGGGGGACAGTGTGTGTGTGTGTCTTTGATTGTGTGAGAGTGTGATCGTGTGTGAATAGACTCACCATTGCAGATGTACCAGTGGTAGATACAGTGCCTTCGGAAAGTATTCAGACCCCTTGACTTTTTCCACATTTTGTTACGTTACAGCCTTATTCTAAAATTGATTAAACTGTTTTTTCCCCTCATCAATCTACACACAATACCCCATAATGACAAAGCAAGAACAGGTATTTAGAAATTTTAAAAAAAGAAAAAACTGAAATATCACAGGTGAGGTGAACCTTCGCCCCAGTCTGAGGTCCTGAGCGCTCTGGAGCAGGTTTTCCTCAAGGATCTCTCTGTACTTTGCTCCATTCATATTTTCCTCGATCCTGACTAGTCTCACAGTCCCTGCCGCTGAAAAACATCCCCACAGCATGATGCTGCCACCCCCATGCTTCACCGTAGGGATGGTGCCAGGTTTCCTCCAGACGTGACGCTTGGCATTCAGGCCAAAGAGTTAAATCTTGATTTCATCAGACCAGAGAATCTTGTTTCTCATGGTCTGAGAGTCTTTAGGTGCATTTTGGCAAACTCCAAGCGGGCTGTCATGTGCCTTTTACTGAGGAGTGGCTTCCGTCTGGTTCTTGGTCACCTCCCTGACCAAGGCCCTTCTCCCTCAATTGCTCAGTTTGGCCGGGTTTGTGCCTTTCCAAATCATGTCCAATCAATTGAATTTAACACAGGTGGACTCCAATCAAGTTGTAGAAACATCTCAAGGATGATCAATGACCTAAACTCAATTTCAAGTCTCATAGCAAAGGTTCTGAATACTTATGTAAATAAGGTTTCAAAAATGTCTAAAAACCTGTTTATTCTTTGTCATTATGGGGTATTTTGTGGAATGAAGAGGAAAATCTGTAATTTAATCCATTTTAGAATAAGGCTGTAAAGTAAAAAAAAATTGAAAAGTCAAGGGCTCTGAATACTTTCGGAATGCACTGTAAATTAAGGCCTGCATTCAATCTGGTCCGTGTTAGATCCACGTTATAGCATTTAAAGGTATATCCTGATTGAGCCATAAATGCGATCGCAGCAAACGTTGGGTAAAATGCCTTTAAAAGCCACATTGTCGGCTGTCCAGCGCGCTGCTCTATGAATTGAATCTCGGTCTAAAGCTTTATTAGTGTCGTATCGACACAACAGCAGTAAACAATGAGCAGACATTACCGAACATAGCTTGCAGATTATACCAGTCACTTTACCGGGATTTCAGATACATTGTTTCATTCTGTTGATGGTGACTAAACGCTAAGCAGTATTTAGACCTACTTCTACATTTCATCCCCTCCGTTCACTTGAGTAGTATGTGGATACGTCCCAAATGGCACCCTATTCCCTACATAGTGCACTACTTTTGACCAGAGCCCTGTATAGGGAATAGGGTGCCATTTGGGCCACGGTCTGTTTACGTCTACATTTCCCTCTTCCTCATGTCTGTCCGTTGCAGCATCACCATGGGACAGCTGTACGAGAAGGAGAAGGACGAGGACGGCTTTTTATACGTGGCGTACAGCGGAGAGAACACCTTCGGTGTCTAGACCCACCTTCATCATCATCATCATCATCATCAGCCTTACTTACGACAGAATACAACACCTGGCCACAGAACACCTTCGGTGTCTAGACCCACCTTCATCATCATCATCATCAGCCTTACTTACGACAGAATACAACACCTGGCCACACCCCACCCACCCACCCACCCACCACCCCAACCCTAACTCACACCCCACCCCTGGGAGAAGCCCTGGGAAACCCCCAGAGAAATGAAGTGAAATAAAGAGAATATGAGAGTGATCAGTTGAGTGAAATGAGTGTCACCAGTCTGTCTAATCTATTCCTGCCCATGTTGTATCAATGCTGTTTACATTCATTTATTAATATGTTTATTATTATTTTTGAAGTTATGTATAGTGATAAAAATAGGAATGACTGTTTTGTTTGTTTGATGTTTTGTGCTTTACTTTAGTTTAGGTGCTTGGAGGTTGTTTTTTTTCATTCGCGAAATGATATTTTTGTTTGAATTTTCACTTTCAGTTTGGCTGTTATCCTTGAAGATTTATATTTCAAATAATTTTAACTCAATCAATCAATTTTATTTTATATAGCCCTTCTTACATCAGCTAATATCTCGAAGTGCTGTACAGAAACCCAGCCTAAAACCCCAAACAGCTAGTAATGCAGGTGTAGAAGCACGGTGGCTAGGAAAAACTCCCTAGAAAGGCGAAAACCTAGGAAGAAACCTAGAGAGGAACCAGGCTATGAGGGGTGGCCAGTCCTCTTCTGGCTGTGCCGGGTGGAGATTATAACAGAACCATGCCAAGATGTTCAAAAATGTTCATAAGTGACAAGCATGGTCAAATAATAATCAGGAATAAATCTCAGTTGGCTTTTCATAGCCGATCATTAAGAGTTGAAAACAGCAGGTCTGGGACAGGTAGGGGTTCCATAACCGCAGGCAGAACAGTTGAAACTGGAATAGCAGCAAGGCCAGGCGGACTGGGGACAGCAAGGAGTCACCACGGCCGGTAGTCCCGACGTATGGTCCTAGGGCTCAGGTCTCTCAGTTGGCTTTTCATAGCCGATCATTAAAGAGTTGAAAACAGCAGGTCTGGGACAGGTAGGGGTTTCGTAGCCGCAGGCAGAACAGTTGAAACTGGAATAGCAGCAAGGCCAGGCGGACTGGGGACAGCAAGGTGTCATCATGCCCGGTAGTCCTGACGTATGGTCCTAGGGCTCAGGTTTTCAGAGAGAAAGAGAGAACGAGAGAATTAGAGAGAGCATACTTAAATTCACACAGGACACTGGATAAGACAGGAGAAGTACTCCAAGTATAACCAACTAACCCCAGCCCCCCGACACATAAACTACTGCAGCATAAATACTGGAGGCTGAGACAGGAGCGGTCCGGAGACACTGTGGCCCCATCCGAAGAAACCCCCGGACAGGGCCAAACAGGAAGGATATAACCCCACCCACTCCGCCAAAGCACAGCCCCCGCACCACTAGAGGGATATCCCCAACCACCAACTTACAATCCTGAGACAAGGCCGAGTATAGCCCACAGAGGTCTCCACCACAGCACAAACCAAGGGGGGGGCGCCAACCCAGACAGGAAGATCACGTCAGTAACTCAACCCACTCAAGTGACGCACCCCTCCCAGGGACGGCATGAAAGAGCACCAGCAAGCCAGTGACTCAGCCCCTGCAACAGGGTTAGAGGCAGAGAACCCCAGTGGAGAGGGGAACCGGCCCGGCAGAGACAGCAAGGGCTGTTCGTTGCTCCAGCCTTTCCGTTCACCTTCACACTCCTGGGCCAGACTACACTCAATCATATGACCTACTGAAGAGATAGGTCTTCAGTAAAGACTTAAAGGTTGAGACCGAGTCTGCGTCTCTCACATGGGTAGGCAGACTGTTCCATAAAAATGGAGATCTATAGGAGAAAGCCCTGCCTCCCGCTGTTTGCTTAGAAATTCTAGGGACAATTAGGAGGCCTGCGTCTTGTGACCGTAGCGTACGTATTGGTATGTACGGCAGGACCAACTCGGAAAGATAGGTAGGAGCAAGCCCATGTAACGCTTTATAGGTTAACAGTAAAACCTTGAAATCAGCCCTTGCCTTAACAGGAAGCCAGTGTAGGGAAGCTAGCACTGGAGTAATATGATCAAATTTCTTGGTTCTAGTCAGGATTCTAGCAGCCGTATTTAGCACTAACTGAAGTTTATTTAGTGCTTTATCCGGGTAGCCGGAAAATAGAGCATTGCAGTAGTCTAACCTAGAAGTAACAAATGCATGGATTAATTTTTCTGCATCATTTTTGGACAGAACATTTCTGATTTTTGCAATGTTACGTAGATGGAAAAAAGCTGTCCTTGAAACAGTCTTGATATGTTCGTCAAAAGAGAGATCAGGGTCAAGAGTAACGCCTAGGTCCTTCACAGTTTTATTTGAGACGACTTTACAACCATCAAGATGAATTGTCAGATTTAACAGAAGATCTCTTTGTTTCTTGGGACCTAGAACAAGCATCTCTGTTTTGTCCGAGTTTAAAAGTAAAAAGTTTTCAGCCATCCACTTCCTTATGTCTGAAACACAGGCTTCTAGCGAGGGCAATTTTGGGGCTTCACCATGTTTCATTGAAATGTACAGCTGTGTGTCATCCGCATAGCAGTGAAAGTTAACATTATGTTTTCGAATAACATCCCCAAGAGGTAAAATATATAGTGAAAACAATAGTGGTCCTAAAACGGAACCTTGAGGAACACCGAAATGTACAGTTGATTTGTCGGAGGACAGACCATTCACAGAGACAAACTGATATCTTTCCGACAGGTAGGATCTAAACCAGGCCAGAACTTGTCCGTGTAGACCAATTTGGGTTTCCAGTCTCTCCAAAAGAATGTGGTGATCGATGGTGTCAAAGGCAGCACTAAGGTCTAGTAGCACGAGGACAGATGCAGAGCCTCGGTCTGACGCCATTAAAAGGTCATTTACCACCTTCACAAGTGCAGTCTCAGTGCTATGATGGGGTCTAAAACCAGACTGAAGCATTTCGTATACATTGTTTGTCTTCAGAAAGGCAGTGAGTTGCTGCGCAACAGCTTTTTCTAAAATTTTTGAGAGGAATGGAAGATTCGATATAGGCCGATAGTTTTTTATATTTTCCGGGTCAAGGTTTGGCTTTTTCAAGAGAGGCTTTATCACTGCCACTTTTAGTGAGTTTGGTACACATCCGGTGGATAGAGAGCTGTTTATTATGTTCAACATAGGAGGGCCAAGCACAGGAAGCAGCTCCTTCAGCAGTTTAGTAGGAATAGGATCCAGTATGCAGCTTGAAGGTTTAGAGGCCATGATTATTTTCATCATTGTGTCAAGAGATATAGTACTAAAACACTTAAGTGTCTCTCCCGATCCCAGGCCCTCGCAGAGCTGTGCAGATCCAGGACAGCTAAGCCCTGGAGGAATACGCAGATTCAAAGAGGAGTCCGTAATTTGCTTTCTAATGGTCATGATCTTTTCCTCAAAGAAGTTCATGAATTTATCACTGCTGAAGTGAAAGCCATCCTCTCTTGGGGAATGCTGCTTTTTAGTTAGCTTTGCAACAGTATCAAAAAGAAATTTTGGATTGTTCTTATTTTCCTCAATTAAGTTGGAAAAGTAGGATGATCGAGCAGCAGTGAGGGCTCTTCGGTACTGCACGGTACTGTCTTTCCAAGCTAGTCGGAAGACTTCCAGTTTGGTGTGGCGCCATTTCCGTTCCAATTTCCTGGAAGCTTGCTTCAAAGCTCGGGTATTTTCTGTATACCAGGGAGCTAGTTTCTTATGACAAATGTTTTTCGTTTTTAGGGGTGCAACTGCATCTAGGGTATTGCGCAAGGTTAAATTGAGTTCCTCAGTTAAGTGGTTAACTGATTTTTGTCCTCTGACGTCCTTGGGTAGGCAGAAGGAGTCTGGAAGGGCATCAATGAATTTTTGTGTTGTTTGAGAATTTATAGCACGACTTTTGATGCTCCTTGGTTGGGGTCTGAGCAGATTATTTGTTGCGATTGCAAATGTAATAAAATGGTGGTCCGATAGTCCAGGATTTTGTGGAAAAACATTAAGATCTACAACATTTATTCCATGGGACAAAACTAGGTCCAGAGTATGACTGTGGCAGTGAGTAGGTCCAGAGACATGTTGGACAAAACCCACTGAGTCGATAATGGCTCCGAAAGACTTTTGGAGTGGGTCTGTGGACTTCTCCATGTGAATATTAAAATCACCAAAAATTAGAATATGATCTGCTATGACTACAAGGTCTGATAGGAATTCAGGAAACTCAGAGAGGAACGCTGTATATGGCCCAGGAGGCCTGTAAACAGTAGCTATAAAAAGTGATTGAGTAGGCTGCATAGATTTCATGACTAGAAGCTCAAAAGATGAAAACGCCATTTTTTTTTTTGTAAATTGAAATTTGCTATCGTAGATGTTAGCAACACCTCCGCCTTTGCGGGATGCACGGGGAATATGGTCACTAGTGTAACCAGGAGGTGAGGCCTCATTTAACACAGCAAATTCATCAGGCTTAAGCCATGTTTCAGTCAGGCCAATCACATCAAGATTATGATCAGTGATTAGTTCATTGACTATGACTGCCTTTGAAGTGAGGGATCTAACATTAAGTAACCCTATTTTGAGATGTGAGGTATCACGATCTCTTTCAATAATGGCAGGAATGGAGGAGGTCTTTATCCTAATAAGATTGCTAGGGTGAACACCGCCATGTTTAGTTTTGCCCAACCTAGGTCGAGGCACAGACACAGTCTCAATGGGTATGGCTGAGCTGACTACACTGACTGTGCTATTGGCAGACTCCACTAAGCTGGCAGGTTGGCTAACAGCCTGCTGCCTGGCCTGCACCCTATTTCACTGTGGGGCTAGAGGAGTTAGAGCCCTATCTATGTTGGTAGATAAAAGGAGAGCACCCCTCCAGCTAGGATGGAGTCCGTCACTCCTCAGCAGGTCAGGCTTGATCCTGTTTGTGGGTGAGTCCCAGAAAGAGGGCCAATTATCCACAAATGTTATCTTTTGGGAGGGGCAGAAAACAGTTTTCAACCAGCGATTAAGTGCTGAGACTCTGCTGTAGAGCTCGTCACTTCCCCTAACTGGGAGGGGGCCAGAGACAATTACTCGATGCCGACACATCTTTCTAGCTGATTTACACGCTGAAGCTATGTTGCACTTGGTGACCTCTGACTGTTTCATCCTAACATCGTTGGTGCCGACGTGGATAACAATATCTCTATACTCTCTACACTCGCCAGTTTTAGCTTTAGCCAGCACCATCTTTAGATTAGCCTTAACGTCGGTAGCCCTGCCCCCTGGTAAACAGTGTATGATCGCTGGGTGATTCGTTTTAAGTCTAATACTGCGGGTAATGGAGTCGCCAATGACTAGGGTTTTCAATTTGTCAGAGCTAATGGTGGGAGCCTAACTATTTGAACGGTAAGGTAGCTGGATGACCTAACCAATAAAAAATGTGAATAATCCTTGTGTTTTTATTGACCTATACCAGGGTTCTTCCACTTCGGTCCTTGAGATTTTTGATCCAGCCCTAAAGTAACACAGACTATGTTATTACAGCATTATACCAGTTCATAAAGTAACACACAGACTGTTATTACAGCATTATACCAGTTCATAAAGTAACAGACTGTTATTACAGCATTATACCAGTTCATAAAGTAACACACAGACTGTTATTACAGCATTATACCAGTTCATAAAGTAACACACAGACTATGTTATTACAGCATTATACCAGTTCATAAAGTAACACACAGACTGTTATTACAGCATTATACCAGTTCATAAAGTAACAGACTGTTATTACAGCATTATAGCAGTTCATAAAGTAACACACAGACTGTTATTACAGCATTATACCAGTTCATAAAGTAACACACAGACTGTTATTACAGCATTATACCAGTTCATAAAGTAACACACAGACTATGTTATTACAGCATTATACCAGTTCATAAAGTAACACACAGACTATGTTATTACAGCATTATACCAGTTCATAAAGTAACACACAGACTATGTTATTACAGCATTATACCAGTTCATAAAGTAACACACAGACTATGTTATTACAGCATTATACCAGTTCATAAAGTAACACACAGACTGTTATTACAGCATTATACCAGTTCATAAAGTAACACAGACTATGTTATTACAGCATTATACCAGTTCATAAAGTAACACACAGACTATGTTATTACAGCATTATACCAGTTCATAAAGTAACACACAGACTATGTTATTACAGCATTATACCAGTTCATAAAGTAACACACAGACTATGTTATTACAGCATTATACCAGTTCATAAAGTAACACACAGACTATGTTATTACAGCATTATACCAGTTCATAAAGTAACACACAGACTATGTTATTACAGCATTATACCAGTTCATAAAGTAACACACAGACTATGTTATTACAGCATTATACCAGTTCATAAAGTAACACACAGACTGTTATTACAGCATTATTTCAGTTCATAAAGTAACACACAGACTGTTATTACAGCATTATACCAGTTCATAAAGTAACACACAGACTGTTATTACAGCATTATACCAGTTCATAAAGTAACACACAGACTATGTTATTACAGCATTATACCAGTTCATAAAGTAACACACAGACTATGTTATTACAGCATTATACCAGTTCATAAAGTAACACACAGACTGTTATTACAGCATTATACCAGTTCATAAAGTAACAGACTGTTATTACAGCATTATACCAGTTCATAAAGTAACAGACTATGTTATTACAGCATTATACCAGTTCCTAAAGTAACAGACAGACTGTTATTACAGCATTATACCAGTTCATAAAGTAACACACAGACTATGTTATTACAGCATTATACCAGTTCATAAAGTAACAGACTATGTTATTACAGCATTATACCAGTTCATAAAGTAACACACAGACTATGTTATTACAGCATTATACCAGTTCATAAAGTAACACACAGACTGTTATTACAGCATTATAGCAGTTCATAAAGTAACACACAGACTGTTATTACAGCATTATACCAGTTCATAAATGTAACACACAGACTGTTATTACAGCATTATACCAGTTCATAAAGTAACACACAGACTGTTATTACAGCATTATACCAGTTCATAAAGTAACACACAGACTGTTATTACAGCATTATACCAGTTCATAAATTAACACACAGACTGTTATTACAGCATTATACCAGTTCATAAAGTAACACACAGACTGTTATTACAGCATTATACCAGTTCATAAAGTAACACACAGACTGTTATTACATTATTATACCAGTTCATAAAGTAACACACAGACTATGTTATTACAGCATTATACCAGTTCATAAAGTAACAGACAGACTATGTTATTACAGCATTATACCAGTTCATAAAGTAACAGACAGACTATGTTATTACAGCATTATACCAGTTCATAAAGTAACAGACAGACTGTTATTACAGCATTATACCAGTTCATAAAGTAACAGACTGTTATTACAGCATTATACCAGTTCATAAAGTAACAGACTGTTATTACAGCATTATACCAGTTCATAAAGTAACAGACTATGTTATTACAGCATTATAGCAGTTCATAAAGTAACAGACAGACTGTTATTACAGCATTATACCAGTTCATAAAGTAACACACAGACTATGTTATTACAGCATTATACCAGTTCATAAAGTAACAGACTATGTTATTACAGCATTATACCAGTTCATAAAGTAACACACAGACTATGTTATTACAGCATTATACCAGTTCATAAAGTAACACACAGACTGTTATTACAGCATTATAGCAGTTCATAAAGTAACACACAGACTGTTATTACAGCATTATACCAGTTCATAAATGTAACACACAGACTGTTATTACAGCATTATACCAGTTCATAAAGTAACACACAGACTGTTATTACAGCATTATACCAGTTCATAAAGTAACACACAGACTGTTATTACAGCATTATACCAGTTCATAAAGTAACACACAGACTGTTATTACAGCATTATACCAGTTCATAAAGTAACACACAGACTGTTATTACAGCATTATACCAGTTCATAAAGTAACACACAGACTGTTATTACAGCATTATACCAGTTCATAAAGTAACACACAGACTATGTTATTACAGCATTATACCAGTTCATAAAGTAACAGACAGACTATGTTATTACAGCATTATACCAGTTCATAAAGTAACACACAGACTATGTTATTACAGCATTATACCAGTTCATAAAGTAACAAACAGACTGTTATTACAGCATTATACCAGTTCATAAAGTAACACACAGACTGTTATTACAGCATTATACCAGTTCATAAAGTAACACACAGACTGTTATTACAGCATTATACCAGTTCATAAAGTAACAGACTGTTATTACAGCATTATACCAGTTCATAAAGTAACAGACTGTTATTACAGCATTATACCAGTTCATAAAGTAACAAACATACTATGTTATTACAGCATTATAGCAGTTCATAAAGTAACACACAGACTGTTATTACAGCATTTTACCAGTTCATAAAGTAACAAACAGACTGTTATTACAGCATTATACCAGTTCATAAAGTAACACACAGACTATGTTATTACAGCATTATACCAGTTCATAAAGTAACACACAGACTATGTTATTACAGCATTATAGCAGTTCATAAAGTAACACACAGACTGTTATTACAGCATTATACCAGTTCATAAAGTAACAGACTGTTATTACAGCATTATACCAGTTCATAAAGTAACATACTGTTATTACAGCATTATACCAGTTCATAAAGTAACACACAGACTGTTATTACAGCATTATACCAGTTCATAAAGTAACACACAGACTATGTTATTACAGCATTATACCAGTTCATAAAGTAACACACAGACTATGTTATTACATTATTATACCAGTTCATAAAGTAACACACAGACTATGTTATTACAGCATTATACCAGTTCATAAAGTAACACACAGACTGTTATTACAGCATTATACCAGTTCATAAAGTAACACACAGACTATGTTATTACAGCATTATACCAGTTCATAAAGTAACACACAGACTATGTTATTACAGCATTATACCAGTTCATAAAGTAACACACAGACTGTTATTACAGCATTATTCCAGTTCATAAAGTAACACACAGACTATGTTATTACAGCATTATACCAGTTCATAAAGTAACACACAGACTGTTATTACAGCATTATTCCAGTTCATAAAGTAACACACAGACTATGTTATTACAGCATTATACCAGTTCATAAAGTAACACACAGACTGTTAATACAGCATTATACCAGTTCATAAAGTAACACACAGACTGTTATTACAGCATTATACCAGTTCATAAAGTAACAGACTGTTATTACAGCATTATACCAGTTCATAAAGTAACACACAGACTGTTATTACAGCATTATACCAGTTCATAAAGTAACAAACAGACTATGTTATTACAGCATTATACCAGTTCATAAAGTAACACACAGACTATGTTATTACAGCATTATACCAGTTCATAAAGTAACACACAGACTGTTATTACAGCATTATACCAGTTCATAAAGTAACACACAGACTGTTATTACAGCATTATACCAGTTCATAAAGTAACACACAGACTGTTATTACAGCATTATACCAGTTCATAAAGTAACACACAGACTGTTATTACAGCATTATACCAGTTCATAAAGTAACAAACAGACTATGTTATTACAGCATTATACCAGTTCATAAAGTAACACACAGACTGTTATTACAGCATTATACCAGTTCATAAAGTAACACACAGACTATGTTATTACAGCATTATACCAGTTCATAAAGTAACACACAGACTATGTTATTACAGCATTATACCAGTTCATAAAGTAACACACAGACTATGTTATTACAGCATTATACCAGTTCATAAAGTAACAGACAGACTGTTATTACAGCATTATACCAGTTCATAAAGTAACACACAGACTGTTATTACAGCATTATACCAGTTCATAAAGTAACACACAGACTGTTATTACAGCATTATACCAGTTCATAAAGTAACACACAGACTGTTATTACAGCATTATACCAGTTCATAAAGTAACACACAGACTGTTATTACAGCATTATACCAGTTCATAAAGTAACACACAGACTGTTATTACAGCATTATACCAGTTCATAAAGTAACAGACAGACTGTTATTACAGCATTATACCAGTTCATAAAGTAACACACAGACTGTTATTACAGCATTATACCAGTTCATAAAGTAACACACAGACTATGTTATTACAGCATTATACCAGTTCATAAAGTAACACACAGACTGTTATTACAGCATTATACCAGTTCATAAAGTAACACACAGACTGTTATTACAGCATTATACCAGTTCATAAAGTAACACACAGACTATGTTATTACAGCATTATACCAGTTCATAAAGTAACACACATACTATGTTATTACAGCATTATACCAGTTCATAAAGTAACACACAGACTATGTTATTACAGCATTATACCAGTTCATAAAGTAACACACAGACTATGTTATTACAGCATTATACCAGTTCATAAAGTAACACACAGACTATGTTATTACAGCATTATAGCAGTTCATAAAGTAACACACAGACTGTTATTACAGCATTATACCAGTTCATAAAGTAACAGACTGTTATTACAGCATTATACCAGTTCATAAAGTAACACACAGACTATGTTATTACAGCATTATACCAGTTCATAAAGTAACACACAGACTGTTATTACAGCATTATACCAGTTCATAAAGTAACACACAGACTGTTATTACAGCATTATACCAGTTCATAAAGTAACACACAGACTGTTATTACAGCATTATACCAGTTCATAAAGTAACACACAGACTATGTTATTACAGCATTATACCAGTTCATAAAGTAACACACAGACTATGTTATTACAGCATTATACCAGTTCATAAAGTAACACACAGACTGTTATTACAGCATTATACCAGTTCATAAAGTAACACACAGACTGTTATTACAGCATTATACCAGTTCATAAAGTAACACACAGACTATGTTATTACAGCATTATAGCAGTTCATAAAGTAACACACAGACTGTTATTACAGCATTATACCAGTTCATAAAGTAACAGACTGTTATTACAGCATTATACCAGTTCATAAAGTAACACACAGACTATGTTATTACAGCATTATACCAGTTCATAAAGTAACACACAGACTGTTATTACAGCATTATACCAGTTCATAAAGTAACACACAGACTGTTATTACAGCATTATACCAGTTCATAAAGTAACACACAGACTGTTATTACAGCATTATACCAGTTCATAAAGTAACACACAGACTATGTTATTACAGCATTATACCAGTTCATAAAGTAACAGACTGTTATTACAGCATTATACCAGTTCATAAAGTAACACACAGACTATGTTATTACAGCATTATACCAGTTCATAAAGTAACACACAGACTATGTTATTACAGCATTATACCAGTTCATAAAGTAACACACAGACTGTTATTACAGCATTATAGCAGTTCATAAAGTAACACACAGACTGTTATTACAGCATTATACCAGTTCATAAAGTAACAGACTGTTATTACAGCATTATACCAGTTCATAAAGTAACACACAGACTATGTTATTACAGCATTATACCAGTTCATAAAGTAACACACAGACTGTTATTACAGCATTATACCAGTTCATAAAGTAACACACAGACTGTTATTACAGCATTATACCAGTTCATAAAGTAACACACAGACTGTTATTACAGCATTATACCAGTTCATAAAGTAACACACAGACTATGTTATTACAGCATTATACCAGTTCATAAAGTAACAGACTGTTATTACAGCATTATACCAGTTCATAAAGTAACACACAGACTATGTTATTACAGCATTATACCAGTTCATAAAGTAACACACAGACTGTTATTACAGCATTATACCAGTTCATAAAGTAACACACAGACTATGTTATTACAGCATTATACCAGTTCATAAAGTAACACACAGACTATGTTATTACAGCATTATACCAGTTCATAAAGTAACACACAGACTGTTATTACAGCATTATACCAGTTCATAAAGTAACAGACTGTTATTACAGCATTATACCAGTTCATAAAGTAACACACAGACTGTTATTACAGCATTATACCAGTTCATAATAACAATTAAATGTCTTGGAAGTTAGTTCCGTTTTGCTCCTCTAGATGGGGCCAGTCAGTGTTGATGAGATCGATGAGAGGGATTTGAAAGGGCTTGTGACAGAGATAGTCCATACGCAGAGTGTACAAAACATTAGGAACATTTCATTATCAACAGTTTTCTGTGTGTATCGAGAATTGTCCACCACCCAAAAGGACATCCAGCCAACTTGACACAACTTGTGGGCAAGCATTGGAGTCAACATGGGCCAAGCATCCCTGTAGAACACTTTTGACACTTTGTAGAGTACACGCCCCGACGAATTGAGGCTGTTCTGAGGGCAAAAGGGTGGGTTGCAACTCAATATTAGGAAGGTGTTCCTAATGTTTTGTACACTCAATGTATATTCTCTATACATTGAGAATGCTAAAATGAATATCATAGAGAATTTTTCAGAATACTTGATTTATTTAAAGAACTGCAGATGGACAAAGTGAAAAAAACAATATATATATATCAGTATAGTAGAATAGTTATATATACAACCCATCAATCCATCACAATATCATCAAAGTAAATACATTAATTTAATAATATGATCCACTCTTTCACAGGATATGTTTGAAAGCTTCAACTGATTTATAACATATAAAATGTTAAATAGGTTACTGAATAGCTACATGTCAAATGTGTTTACAGTTACAGAAAAATAAACAATGAATATATCCTAGACCTAGCACATTACATTGAACCTACTCCATACCAAGCTCAGATAGGGTATTGACATGTCTGACTAGGGCTGCATCCCTAATGACACCCTGTTCCCTTCATAGTGCACAACCAAGGGTTAGGGTGTTAGGAGGGGATGGCGGTTGACGACATCATGGTCGATCTGCTCTCAATCTTGGTCACATGACTCTGGACCCAGGCTTCAGAAGGGTCAACACAAAATGTCTTCCCTTTTGTTGTGGTGAAACTGCAACAGAGTCACAACACATTGTCACTCATGACATCCAGTCTACAATATGAATGCTCCATCTGGTCTAGTACAGTGTAGCCTAGATATAGCCTGGTTCCAGATGTGTTTGTGCTATCATGCCAACTCCTTGTCACTCCTGGTCATGTTAGGCATAACAAGGAGTTGACGTGATAGCACAAACAGATCTGGGAACAGGCTAGCCTAGATGTCCAGTTAACTTTAGACTATGCTTACTTACATCAGTGCTTTGCGAGGGCAGCTACTGGAGGTTGCTCTGAGAGAAACCACTTGGTTAAGAGGGATCCTCTGGGTGAAATGCATACAGCATTCAGTTGCCGTTTCCAACTCAATGACAGCTGTAAACAAATGATCATAAACCACAGTTATCATGAAGATCTCCAGGAGCGTATCCAACAGCGTCTTACACAGCACGGCTACTCATCCACTCCCCAACACACACACACACACACACACACACACACACACACACACACACACACACACACACTGTACACACACACACACACACACACACACACACACACACACACACACACACACACACACACACACACACACACACACACACACACACACACACACACACACACACACACACACACACACACACACACACACACACACACACCTGCAGACGTGGTATGGAGGGAGCAGAGCAGTCCCAGGAGGAGTAGAGCAGTCAGGGTCTTCATGGTTCAGAGATGGTTGAGATGCTGAAGATTGTGTTGTCTGAGATGGTCACTGACTCCCCACACTCACACCAACTTCACTAGACTACTGTAGTCTCTGTAACTCTCCCAACACTCACACCAACTTCACTAGACTACTGTACTCAATATAACTCTCCCCACTCTCACACCAACTTCACTAGACTACTGTAGTCTCTGTAACTCTCCCAACACTCACACCAACTTCACTAGACTACTGTACTCAATATAACTCTCCCCACTCTCACACCAACTTCACTAGACTACTGTAGTCTCTGTAACTCTCCCCACACTCAAACCAACTTCACTAGACTACAGTAGTCTCTGTAACTCTCCCCACACTCACACCAACTTCACTAGACTACTGTAGTCTCTGTAACTCTCCCCACACTCAAACCAACTTCACTAGACTACAGTAGTCTCTGTAACTCTCCCCACACTCACACCAACTTCACTAGACTACTGTATACTCTGTAACTCTCCCCACTCTCACACCAACTTCACTAGACTACTGTAGTCTCTGTAACTCTCCCCACACTAACACCAACTTCACTAGACTACTTTACTCTCTGTAAATCTCCCCACACTCACACCAACTTCACTAGACTACTATAGTCTCTGTAAATCTCCCCACACTAACACCAACTTCACTAGACTACAGTAGTCTCCGTAACTCTCCCCACTCACACACCAACTTCACTAGACTATTGTAGTCTCTGTAACTCTCCCTACACTCACACCAACTTCACTAGACTACTGTACTCTCTGTAAATCTCCCCACATTAACACCAACTTCACTAGACTACTTTACTCTCTGTAAATCTCCCAACACTCACACCAACTTCACTAGACTACTTTACTCTCTGTAAATCTCCCCACATTAACACCAACTTCACTAGACTACTTTACTCTCTGTAACTCTCCCCACACTCACACCAACTTCACTAGACTACAGTAGTCTCTGTAACTCTTCCCACACTCACACCAACTTCACTAGACTACTGTAGTCTCTGTAAATCTCCCCACATTAACACCAACTTCACTAGACTACTGTAGTCTCTGTAACTCTCCCCACACTCACACCAACTTCACTAGACTACTGTAGTCTCTGTAACTCTCCCCACACTCACACCAACTTCACTAGACTACTGTACTCAATGTAACTCTCCCCACACTCACACCAACTTCACTAGACTACTGTAGTCTCTGTAACTCTCCCCACACTAACACCAACTTCACTAGACTACTGTACTCAATGTAACTCTCCCCCTACTCACACCAACTTCACTAGACTACTGTACTCAATGTAACTCTCCCCACACTCACACCAACTTCACTAGACTACTGTAGTCTCTGTAACTCTCCCCACACTCACACCAACTTCACTAGACTACTGTATACTCTGTGACTCTCCCAACACTCACACCAACTTCACTAGACTACTGTAGTCTCTGTAACTCTCCCCACACTCACACCAACTTCACTAGACTACTGTAGTCTCTGTAACTCTCCCCACACTCACACCAACTTCACTAGACTACTGTAGTCTCTGTAACTCTCCCCACACTCACACCAACTTCACTAGACTACAGTAGTCTCTGTAACTCTCCCTACACTCACACCAACTTCACTAGACTACTGTAGTCTCTGTAACTCTCCCCACACTCACACCAACTTCACTAGACTACTGTAGTCTCTGTAACTCTCCCAACACACACCAACTTCACTAGACTACTGTACTCAATATAACTCTCCCCACTCTCTCACCAACTTCACTAGACTACTGTAGTCTCTGTAACTCTCCCAACACTCACACCAACTTCACTAGACTACTGTACTCAATATAACTCTCCCCACTCTCACACCAACTTCACTAGACTACTGTAGTCTCTGTAACTCTCCCCACACTCAAACCAACTTCACTAGACTACTGTATACTCTGTAACTCTCCCCACTCTCACACCAACTTCACTAGACTACTGTAGTCTCTGTAACTCTCCCCACACTCACACCAACTTCACTAGACTACTGTAGTCTCTGTAACTCTCCCCACACTCAAACCAACTTCACTAGACTACAGTAGTCTCTGTAACTCTCCCCACACTCACACCAACTTCACTAGACTACTGTATACTCTGTAACTCTCCCCACTCTCACACCAACTTCACTAGACTACTGTAGTCTCTGTAACTCTCCCCACACTAACACCAACTTCACTAGACTACTTTACTCTCTGTAAATCTCCCCACACTCACACCAACTTCACTAGACTACTATAGTCTCTGTAAATCTCCCCACACTAACACCAACTTCACTAGACTACAGTAGTCTCCGTAACTCTCCCCACACTCACACACCAACTTCACTAGACTATTGTAGTCTCTGTAACTCTCCCTACACTCACACCAACTTCACTAGACTACTGTACTCTCTGTAAATCTCCCCACATTAACACCAACTTCACTAGACTACTTTACTCTCTGTAAATCTCCCAACACTCACACCAACTTCACTAGACTACTTTACTCTCTGTAAATCTCCCCACATTAACACCAACTTCACTAGACTACTTTACTCTCTGTAAATCTCCCCACACTAACACCAACTTCAATAAACTACTGTAGTCTCTGTAAATCTCCCTACACTCACACCAACTTCACTAGACTACTTTACTCTCTGTAAATCTCCCCACATTAACACCAACTTCACTAGACTACTATACTCTCTGTAAATCTCCCCACACTAACACCATCTTCACTAGACTACTTTACTCAATGTAACTCTCCCCAACTATCACCAACTTCACTAGACTACTTTACTCTCTGTAATTCTTCCCACACTCACACCAACTTCACTAGACTACTGTACTCAATGTAACTCTCCCCACACTCACACCAACTTCACTAGACTACTGTAGTCTCTGTAACTCTCCCTACACTCACACCAACTTCACTAGACTAATGTAGTCTCTGTAACTCTCCCCACACTCACACCAACTTCACACACTCACACCAACTTCACTAGACTACTGTAGTCTCTGTAAATCTCCCCAAACTAACACCAACTTCACTAGACTACTTTACTCTCTGTAAATCTCCCCACACTAACACCAACTTCACTAGACTACTTTACTATCTGTAACTCTCCCCACACTCACACCAACATCACTAGACTACTGTAGTCTCTGTAACTCTCCCTACACTCACACCAACTTCACTAGACTAATGTAGTCTCTGTAACTCTCCCCACACTAACACCATCTTCACTAGACTACTTTACTCAATGTAACTCTCCCCAACTATCACCAACTTCACTAGACTACTTTACTCTCTGTAATTCTTCCCACACTCACACCAACTTCACTAGACTACTGTACTCAATGTAACTCTCCCCACACTCACACCAACTTCACTAGACTACTGTAGTCTCTGTAACTCTCCCTACACTCACACCAACTTCACTAGACTAATGTAGTCTCTGTAACTCTCCCCACACTCACACCAACTTCACACACTCACACCAACTTCACTAGACTACTTTACTCTCTGTAAATCTCCCCAACTAACACCAACTTCACTAGACTACTTTACTCTCTGTAATTCTCCCCACACTCACACCAACATCACTAGACTACTGTACTCAATGTAACTCTCCCAACACTCACACCAACTTCACACTCAACAGGAACAGGCTTTAGCTGTATAATTGAAGAAATTATAGAAAATGTTTCCATCATGTGCTGTTTTCAAAATGAGTTCAAAACTGATGACATAAGACTCCTTGTAGGCCTGTTATACAATCATACTGACTGACCCATCTGGCTATACAATCATACTGACTGACCCATGGATCTCTATCTATATCATTAAATAGGGATCAGTTGAAGATGCATATTTTGCTGACGCATTCTCTGAACCAAGCATCCTGTTCCAGTTTAGTTCAGAAAGACTCTCACTTCCCCATTCTGTCATTAGAACCTCGTCTGATGCAAATGCCTGCAGCTTTTCTAAGAACAAACATTGCTGCACTCTTCTCTCATTCTCTAAATGTTTGTAATAACTTGAAGCCAGAGTTCACAGTACTGCACAGAGTTACTGGTGAAAAGAGGGAGGGACTGACAGTAACTGCACAGGCAAGCAAATGTCAAGTGAATTAATGAATGAATAAATAAATTAACAAATGAATGAATGTATGAATAAATGAGTTGAAACAAACTAAAGTGGTAACATTTGTGCAGTTACCACCCAGCAAACATGACCCCATGACCCCATGACCCTATGACCCCATGTGGGCACCGGCTAGTCCACACCAAGCCTCACATCAAGCCCACACCAGCCCCACGGGCTAGCCCACACAAAGCCCACATCAGCCCAACGGGCTAGCGCAAACCAAGCCCACACCAAGTCCACACCAGCCCAACGGGCTAGCCAACACCAAGCCCACACCAGCCCAACGGGCAAGGCCACACCAAGTCCACATCAAGCCCACATCAGCCCAACGTGCTAGCCCACATCCCAGCTACTTCATAATGTTAAGGCGAGGGCTCATTAGAACATTTTGGCGCATGGTTTGCACACAGTTCTTCTTCTCACCTGCCTTGGGGCCACTTGCCTTGGGGCCACCTGCCTTGGGGCCACCTGTCTTGGGGCCACTTGCCTTGAGGTTATTATCCTGCTGAAAGTTGAATTCATCTCCCAGTGTGTCACGTTCGTTGAGTACAGTATTGGACCAAGGTGCAGCGTGGTATGCGTACATGTTCGTTTATTGAATAAACACAGAACAAAACCAACGAAAGCAACGTAACGTGAAGTTCTAAAGGATAACATCAAACAAGCCAAACACACAGAAACAAGATCCCACAAAACAGGTAGGCAACATGGCTACCTAAGTATGATCCCCAATCAGAGACAACGATCGACAGCTGCCTCTGATTGGGATCCACACCCGGCCAACATAGAAATAGAACAACATAGAATGGACACCCTGACCAAACCAACTAGAAAACAGGGCTTTCAATGTCAGGGCGTGACACAGTGTCTGGTGGAAAGCAGACTGAAACAGGTTTTCCTGTAGGATTTTACCTGTGCTTAGCTCCATTCCGTTTCTTTTAAAATCCTGAATAACTCCCCAGTCCTTAACGATTACAAGCATACCCATAACATGATGCAGCCACCACTATGCTTGAAAATATGGAGAGTGGTACTCAGTAATGTGTTGTATTGGATTTGCCCCAAACATAACCCTTTGTATTCAGGACAAACAGTTCATTGCTGTGCCACAGTTTTTGCAGTATTACTTTAGTGCCTTGTTGCAAACAGGATGCATGTTTTGGAATATTTTTATTCTGTACAGGCTTCCTTCTTTTCACTCTGTTAATTATGTTAGTATTATGGAGTAACTACAATGTTGTTGATCCATCCTCAGTTTTCTCCTATCACAGCCATTAAACTCTGTAACTGTTTTAAAGTCCCTATCGGCAGTGGCGGCTCCTGAAAAAATTCTCAGGGGGGGCAGTTTTTCTGATGATTTAGGTGACCTACACACATTTTTAAAAAGATATGTCCAGCAACAACATGAAGACAGGGGCAGCATATAAGTCAATACCAGAAGCATTTATTGACTGATCTCAAAAGTGTTGGCTTACAAAATCAAAATAAGTTATCACAGTAAAAATAATCAAGGGTGTTCTTTCACATTCCTCAACACTGCATAAACAATATGCATTTCCATAAACAAATGAAATATCAGCTGAGAATACAGCATCTTGGTATTTGTTCAGATTGCAGGATCAACAAGAGCTTTTACCACATTTTTTGCCTCATGGTTGAATTGGAAATATGTGCACCTGAGCATAATTCACAACAAGCAAGCAGGAGCTTTTGATAGAGGCTACTGAAAACATTGATGCAAGTTATTGGTAATAAGACATTTTTATAGACTTCCATATTCTGCCCTCTTGTATAGATTTTTGAAAATGAACAGTGATAGACATTTTGCCTGAAAACAGAATTTGAAAGTAATTTCTAGAAAAGGTAAACACAGCTATCTGTATGGCTTTGTAAAAATGAACAACCATATTCTGGCCAATTGTATAGATTTGTAAATATGAACAACCATATTCTGGCCAATTGTATAGATTTGTAAAAATGAACATGAACAGATTTTTTTTTTTTTTTACTTTAAAAAAAATGAAAAATAACTATTTTAAACAACATCAACTGTGAACTGATTTGGGCGTGTGTGTGTTAAAGAGACAGACAGGGAGGGACAAAGAGAGAGAGAGGCTACATTACTTGTACTGAAACTGTTCTCTTCTCTGTTTCAATACAGCAAAGCGTTCAATGACTTTCTCATTGAAATCAGGCATGCTGAGGACTAGTTCCCTCTCCATGGAAAGCATGGCCAGTGCATTCAGACGTTCCTGGCCCATTGAATTTCGCAGGAATGTCTTAACTCGTGTCAAAGTTGAGAAACATCTCTCAGCTTCAGCTGTTGTCATGGGAGTAGTTATGAGGATGTTCAACAGAGTCACAGTCTCAGAGAACGTCTCCTGGAGGTTGTAGCTCATGAGAACCTGGTACAGTGCCAGTGCACCACAGCCTCCCTTGAATTCAGGATTCTCATAGATCAGAGATAGTTCTGTCTTGAGCTTTGCCTTGCTCAGCATGGGGTATGCATTCACAGTGGCATTCAGAGCCTCATCAGGAAATGAATGGCAGTACCTTTCAAACATGTCTGCTTGCAGTAAGGTAGCACTCACAAGGTGGCCAGAGAAAGAGAACCTTTCTTTGGTGTGATCCAGGATGGTGTTGCAGACCTCTTCAGACAGCCTCTGCTTCTCCTCTTCTCTCAAAGCTGTTCTGGGTCTTTTGGCTCCTGTTGCTTCTTGCAGCTGGTGTTGAGAGGAGTCCCTGAAGGCAAACAGACCAATGTGTTTGTTGGCTTTGTACAGTATTGTTGTCTATGTGATGCACAGGTATATGCAATGTATCCATGTATAGTACAAATACTTCAGTTCCACTTAAAATGGGCAGGGATGCATAAAGTCTTTAGTGTTTAAGTTAGCCTTTGTGTCTCACATAGCCTGGATGTTCAGCACAGTATACAGTGGTGCTCATAAGCTTATGATCCCATGCTAAAGTTGACTAAAAAGAGGAATAAAAAAGAAAAGAAAATTGGTGTCCTTAAAGGTTGGATTTTCCAACTTTGTTAATTAAGTCATTAAGATCAATTTCCAAAAGATGATTTTTTTATTTTTGTATTCCTCTTTTTAGTCAACTTTAGAATGTGTTCATACACTTATGAGCACCACTGCACAGTACACATAGTATATAAAATAAGATAGATTACACCACTGGCCATATATAATGAGAATAATGTAATTTCAAACACAAATGCAGTCTCCTTTCATGCATACATTTTCAAATAAAGCTCTGCTTTGAGAAAGATCGAATGATATTGTTTAATCTTACCTTATGGCCTGCACACTGCTTGTGAAGCTGTCGAGGGCACGTTTGATAAAGACAGCATCGATGTCCTTCTTCTGTAGCTTCTGGTACAGAATGTCGACGTGGGGCATGATTTTGTGAAAAAGCCGCAGGAAAAAAATAAAATCTTCATCATGTAGCATCCTCACGTAGCCAGATGCCTCTCTCACCGTGGGCTGGTCAAATGAACCCAATGAACCCGTCCGGATGGCTTCAAAACATTCTATGAGGTCGTCTCGATTCTCGTAGACAGTGTTCACGACTCTGCTGTTGAAGTTCCACCGTGTGGATGAAGGTCTGGGCAGTCTTCGTGCAACAGTCTGGTCAAGAATGCTGGTGCGTTTGGGTGACCGGGAAAAAAAAGTTGTAATCCCGCTCAGATCGGAAAAGAAAATGTTCACTTTTTTGATGCGAGAAGTAGCTTGCTGCATGATCAAATTCAGCTGATGCGCATAGCAATGCACGTAATGGGCATTCTTGAAATGCTCACGCACCTTTTGCTGCACACCAGCCTTCTCTCCCCTCATCACACTGGCTCCATCGTAAGCTTGCGCAATGAGTTTGACTTTCTCGTCATCGGCAAAAAGACCGTTCAGTCTCTCCAAAAGTACACTGGCGATTGAGACTGAGGTTGATTCCGAGATGGGAAGGAACTCAAAAAAGCGCTCCTGCACTTTGTGCTTGCTATCTATGTACCTCAGCACAAGCACCAACTGTGTCTGTGTAGAAACATCCGTGGTCTCGTCAGCTTGGATAGCTACGAAGTTCGCAGACTTCACCTCCTCCACAATATGTTCCCTCGTGACCGCTAGCATACACTCCAGTAGCTCGTTTTGAATGGTCTTTGATGTGCCCTTGAAAACTTTAGCATTTTTAAGATGGTCATCAAACACCTCATCTAATTGTGCCACAAAGTTGACAAGTCCAAGAAAAATACCAGGGTTGGTGGAGCCCTCAGTTTCATCTTTGCCTCGCAAAGCTAACTCAAACACTTCGCAAAACTTCACACACTGGATTAGCCGGCTGAGGATATGGCGGTTCTTGCTAACCTCATCGTTGTGGCGGCGGACAGCTAGCCTGTATCCCTCATCCAGTTGAGTGGCAATATTCACTCTCCCCAAAGCAGACAATCTCAAACAGCTATCCATGTGGGTCTTTGACAGCTCATGTTTCTTAATCTTTTCTGAAAGATGGTGCATGTCGGTTACACCAGTCGCTGTCCAAGCGGTGCTGTCTGCCGTGCCGCCTTCAGGGTGAAAGAGTAAGCAGGGGTAGCAGAAAACTGCATTAGCTACATCGCAGCCTGCTAGCCAGGTTTTTCGTTCATACCAATTTTTGGAAAATCCTCGGGTGTAGGACTTCCCCCCTTTAGTAGAAACCTGTTGAATTATTAAATTTGGTCTGGGAGGTCCTAATTGTTTCGTTGCCAATTTATCTTCATTTGTTCGCCGACAAAAAGGAACTTCTTTCAAAGACACAATCGAGTTGCACTGAAGCCTAGCCATTTTGATAGTAGTAGTGAATTGATTGATGAGGCTACCCGCTCTTTTCTTAGTTACGTTCATGGTTATGTTACGTATGACGAAAGCGCGTAAGTGCAAGCCCTCAGAAACCCATAGAGATTGTATTGAAAGCTCTGATATTTGAAAAAAATCGATTTTCAACCTGACTGAAATCAACCCAAAAAGGGGGGGGGGGGGGGCATTTGAAGCACGACTTTAGCCTGATTGGACATTTAGTGGCAGATCAGACGTCTAGATTACAACACTGATAACTACTGTTGCCGTGATATAATTGATTAGAAAAAAAATCCCTTCCTTTTCCCGTTTGGCAGTGCGTCACCCATATCGCCCTAATGAACACACCGCCCCTGCCTATCGGCCTCATGGTGAAATCCCTGAGCGGTTTATTTCCTCTCCAGCAACTGCGTTAGGAAGGACGCCTGTAACGTTGTAGTGATGGGGTGTATTTATACACCATCCAACGTGTAATTAATAAGTTCACCATGCTCAAATGGATATTCAATGTCAGTTTATTTTAGATTTTTTTTTACTCATCTACCAATAGGGGCCCTTCTTTGCAAGGCAATCGGAAAAAAAACCTGGTCTTTGGTTGAATTTGTGTTTGAAATTCACTGCTCGACTGAGGGACCTTACAGATAATTGTATGTGTGGGGTACGGAGATGAGGTGGTCATTCAAAAATCATGTTAAACACTATTATTGCACATTATTGAGTCCATGCAACTTACTATGTGAATTGTTAAGCACATTTTTACTCCTGAACTTATTTAGGCTTGCCATACAAGGGGTTGAATACTTATTGACTCAAGCCATTTCAGCTTTTTATTTTGTATTAATTTCGAAAAACAATAATTCCACTTTGACATTATGGGGTATTGTGTGTAGGCCAGTGACAAAACATCTCTATTGGATCCATTTTAACTTAATCAGGCTGTAACACAACAACATGTGGAACATGTGAAGGGGAGTGAATACTTTCTGGAGGCACTGTAACTGTGTTGACAGTCATTGATCTACAAGTCATTTTGCATTGCTGAATATCAGTAGCCTGGTCAAGCTGTGTGCTGTGCCCCCGTTTCACACGCTGACCAATGCAAGGTAGACGGCCTGTTCCTGATCCTGATCCTGTTCCTGTTCCTGTTCCTGTTCCTGATCCTGTTCCTGATCCTGATCCTGTTCCTGTTCCTGTTCCTGATCCTGTTCCTGTTCCTGATCCTGATCCTGATCCTGTTCCTGTTCCTGTTCCTGTTCCTGTTCCTGATCCTGTTCCTGTTCCTGTTCCTGTTCCTGATCCTGATCCTGTTCCTGATCCTGATCCTGTTCCTGTTCCTGATCCTGATCTTGTACATCTGCGCGGCACTTTCAGCATTCAAATGCTAAACTGACTTCCAGGAATATTATCAACAAGCTCTGTCTCATGTCAGAGTTAGACATTCATCCATGTTTCTGAAATGTCAAACGTCAGTGTTTTGTTACTGCGCTATCGTTCTAAGTTTAAGTTGTAGGAATGAACTCCAAAATTCTTAAGGTTAGGCATTAAGGTTTAGGATAGGCTTAAAACAAAAAGATAAACAACTTTCTATCGCTGGATTCGAACACGCAACCTTTGGAACCAGAGGTAGATGCTTAAGGTATCCCCGTCCACAACACCCTAGCAAAACCAAAGCCTACTTGAAGGTAACGGCGCTCACTGTTGCCCCCTAGTGGCTGGTTTCCACGTCATCTCCCGACGTCCTCGGACATGGATGGACGTCAAATACTGACTTGTATCACGGGTGAATTAGTGGGGGGATGGTGATTTCAGAACCAAAGTGGGGGAGACAAATCGGACTGCATCGCAGTCTTTGCACACACTGCAGCAGGGATTTTGGCCCACTCCTCCATACAGACCTTCTCCAGATCCTTCAGGTTTCGAGGCTGTCGCTGGGCAATACGGACTTTCAGCTCCCTCCAAAGATGTTCTATTGGGTTCAGGTCTGGAGACTGGCTAGGCCACTCCAGGACCTTGAGATGCTTCTTACGGAGCCACTCCTTAGTTGCCCTGGCTGTGTGTTTCAGGTCGTTGTCATGCTGGAAGACCCAGCCACGACCCATCTTCAATGCTCTTACTGAGGGAAGGAGGTTGTTGGCCAAGATCTCGCGATACATGGCCCCATCCATCCTCCCCTCTATACGGTGCAGTCGTCCTGTCCCCTTTGCAGAAAAGCATCCCCAAAGAATGATGTTTCTACATCCATGCTTCACGGTTGGGATGGTGTTCTTGGGGTTGTACTCATCCTTCTTCTTCCTCCAAACTCGGCGAGTGGAGTTTAGACCAAAAAGCTCTATTTTTGTCTCATCAGACCACATGACCTTCTCCCATTCCTCCTCTGGATCATCCAGATGGTCATTGGCAAACTTCAGACGGGCCTGGACATGTGCTGGCTTGAGCAGGGGGACCTTGCGTGCGCTGCAGGATTTTAATCCATGACGGCGTAGTGTGTTACTAATGGTTTTCTTTGAGACTGTGGTCCCAGCTCTCTTCAGGTCATTGACCAGGTCCTGCTGTGTAGTTCTGGGCTGATCCCTCACCTTCCTCATGATCATTGATGCCCCACGAGGTGAGATCTTGCATGGAGCCCCAGACCGAGGGTGATTGACCGTCATCTTGAACTTCTTCTATTTTCTAATAATTGCGCCAACAGTTGTTGCCTTCTCACCAAGCTGCTTGCCTATTGTCCTGTAGCCCATCCCACCTTGTGCAGGTCTACAATTTTATCCCTGATGTCCTTACACAGCTCTCTGGTCTTGGCCATTGTGGAGAGGTTGGAGTCTGTTTGATTGAGTGTGTGGACAGGTGTCTTTTATACAGGTAACTAGTTCAAACAGGTGCAGTTAATACAGGTAATGAGTGGAGAACAGGAGGGCTTCTTAAAGAAAAACTAACAGGTCTGTGAGAGACGGAATTCTTACTGGTTGGTAGGTGATCAAATACTTATGTCATGCAATAAAATGCAAATTAATTACTTAAAAATCATACAATGTGATTTTCTGGATTTTTGTTTTAGATTCCGTCTCTCACAGTTGAAGTGTACCTATGATAAAAATTACAGACCTCTACATGCTTTGTAAGTAGGAAAACCTGCAAAATCGGCAGTGTATCAAATACTTGTTCTCCCCACTGTACATCCTTTATACACACACACACACACACACACACACACACGTCAGCTCAGTCAGATCCAGCTCAGAGAGGCCAAGCTCATGCAGATTTTAATTTAGAATGGAAAATGAATGCGTTTATGCAACAAATGTTTAGTGCATCGTATCGATCCGAATCGCACTGAGTCGTTTGAAACTAAAACGTGTGGTTCCTCTATGGTGCTGGAGCGCATGTATCTAGATGCGTTTCTAATTGTCTTGAAAGGGAAAGATGCACATCCCTACGCTGTCATATTTTTTCAGTTCAGTAAATCTTTATTGTTCCAGGAAGGGCAATTTATGTGAACACTATAAACATACAATATGACATGACTCTGTGTCGTCTGTTTCCAGGTAATCGTGGAGAAGGTGTCTGGGTCTCAGATTGTGGACATTGACTAGAGGAAGTATTTGGTGCCCTCTGACATCACGGTGGCCCAGTTCATGTGGATCATCAGGAAACGCATCCAGCTGCCCTCGGAGAAGGCCATCTTCCTCTTCGTTGATAAGACCGTGCCTCAGTCCAGGTCGGAACTCTAAGCACTCAGTGGAAATGGCACCTTAGAAACTATAGAACTTAAAGGTTTTTTTCCCCCCCAGGTTAAATAGATAAAACACTACTTTTAGCCATTGATGTTTTCGGACACTGACCACACAGGGCATATATACTAGAGGCTAGTTTTAACTGGGTTAACCTGGGACATTAGTTATAAATATAGACAAGCTGGGTTAGAACTGGGTTAACCTGGGACATTAGTTATACATATAGACAAGCTGGGTTAGAACTGGGTTAACCTGGGACATTAGTTATAAATATAGACAAGCTGGGTTAGAACTGGGTTAACCTGGGACATTAGTTATAAATATAGACAAGCTGGGTTAGAACTGGGTTAACCTGGGACATTAGTTATAAATATAGACAAGCTGGGTTAGAACTGGGTTAACCTGGGACATGAGTTATAAATATAGACAAGCTGGGTTAGAACTGGGTTAACCTGGGACATTAGTTATAAATATAGACAAGCTGGGCTAGAACTGGGTTAACCTGGGACATGAGTTATAAATATAGACAAGCTGGGTTAGAACTGGGTTAACCTGGGACATGAGTTATAAATATAGACAAGCTGGGTTAGAACTGGGTTAACCTGGGACATGAGTTATAAATATAGACAAGCTGGGTTAGAACTGGGTTAACCTGGGACATGAGTTATAAATATAGACAAGCTGGGTTAGAACTGGGTTAACCTGGGACATGAGTTATAAATATAGACAAGCTGGGTTAGAACTGGGTTAACCTGGGACATGAGTTATAAATATAGACAAGCTGGGTTTAGAACTGGGTTAACCTGGGACATGAGTTATAAATATAGACAAGCTGGGTTAGAACTGGGTTAACCTGGGACATGAGTTATAAATATAGACAAGCTGGGTTAGAACTGGGTTAACCTGGGACATGAGTTATAAATATAGACAAGCTGGGTTAGAACTGGGTTAACCTGGGACATTAGTTATAAATATAGACAAGCTGGGTTAGAACTGGGTTAACCTGGGACATTAGTTATAAATATAGACAAGCTGGGTTAGAACTGGGTTAACCTGGGACATTAGTTATACATATAGACAAGCTGGGTTAGAACTGGGTTAACCTGGGACATTAGTTATACATATAGACAAGCTGGGTTAGAACTGGGTTAACCTGGGACATTAGTTATAAATATAGACAAGCTGGGTTAGAACTGGGTTAACCTGGGACATTAGTTATAAATATAGACAAGCTGGGTTAGAACTGGGTTAACCTGGGACATTAGTTATAAATATAGACAAGCTGGGTTAGAACTGGGTTAACCTGGGACATTAGTTATAAATATAGACAAGCTGGGTTAGAACTGGGTTAACCTGGGACATGAGTTATAAATATAGACAAGCTGGGTTAGAACTGGGTTAAACTGGGACATTAGTTATAAATATAGACAAGCTGGGTTAGAACTGGGTTAACCTGGGACATGAGTTATAAATATAGACAAGCTGGGTTAGAACTGGGTTAACCTGGGACATTAGTTATAAATATAGACAAGCTGGGTTAGAACTGGGTTAACCTGGGACATTAGTTATAAATATAGACAAGCTGGGTTAGAACTGGGTTAACCTGGGACATGAGTTATAAATATAGACAAGCTGGGTTAGAACTGGGTTAACCTGGGACATGAGTTATAAATATAGACAAGCTGGGTTAGAACTGGGTTAACCTGGGACATGAGTTATAAATATAGACAAGCTGGGTTAGAACTGGGTTAACCTGGGACATTAGTTATAAATATAGACAAGCTGGGTTAGAACTGGGTTAACCTGGGACATTAGTTATAAATATAGACAAGCTGGGTTTAGAACTGGGTTAACCTGGGACATGAGTTATAAATATAGACAAGCTGGGTTAGAACTGGGTTAAACTGGGACATTAGTTATAAATATAGACAAGCTGGGTTAGAACTGGGTTAACCTGGGACATGAGTTATAAATATAGACAAGCTGGGTTAGAACTGGGTTAACCTGGGACATTAGTTATAAATATAGACAAGCTGGGTTAGAACTGGGTTAACCTGGGACATTAGTTATAAATATAGACAAGCTGGGTTAGAACTGGGTTAACCTGGGACATGAGTTATAAATATAGACAAGCTGGGTTAGAACTGGGTTAACCTGGGACATTAGTTATAAATATAGACAAGCTGGGTTAGAACTGGGTTAACCTGGGACACGAGTTATAAATATAGACAAGCTGGGTTAGAACTGGGTTAACCTGGGACATGAGTTATAAATATAGACAAGCTGGGTTAGAACTGGGTTAACCTGGGACATTAGTTATAAATATAGACAAGCTGGGTTAGAACTGGGTTAACCTGGGACATTAGTTATAAATATAGACAAGCTGGGTTAGAACTGGGTTAACCTGGGACATGAGTTATAAATATAGACAAGCCCACACACCTGCTGCTCCCAAGGGCTTTATTCCTGCACCAACGGCAACAATGTTGAGCTACTATAGCCTTTGTCAAGTCTGATAAAAATCTGGAATGAGAATATCACCCATCACACTCCTCATGGGTTCATAGTTGAAGCTCAGCGCCCGATGTCTCTTCCTCAACAAGACACCCAATCCAGGTCCAGGTCTGAACACCCTAGTGGCTGCTGGGTTACTAGTGGTTTGCTGCTCCCACAGGGATATCCTTCAGCTTTAGTTATACAGAAACAATACCCCATAATGACAAAGCAAAAACAGGTTTTTTAGATATGTTGCTAATTTCTTACAAATACAAACAGAAATATCACATTTACATAAGGATTCAGACCCTTTACTCAGTACTTTGTTGAAGCACCTTTGGGAGTGATTACAGCCTCAAGTCTTATTGGGTATGACGCTACAAGCTTGGCACACCTGTATTTGGGGAGTTTCTCTCATTCTTCTCTGCAGATCCTCTCAATATCTGTCAGGTTGGATGGGGAGCGTCGCTGCACAGCTATTTTCAGGTCTCTTCAGAGATGTTCGATCGGGTTCAAGTCCGGGCTCTGGCTGGGCCACTCAAGGACATTCAGAGACTTGTCCCGAAGCCACTCCTGTGTTGTCTTGGCTGTGTGCTTAGGGTTGTTGTCCTGTTGGAAGGTGAACCTTCGCCCCAGTCTGAGGTCCTGAGCGCTCTGGAGCAGGTTTTCATCAAAGATCTCTCTGTACTTTGCTCTGTTCATCTTTCCCTCGACCCTGACAAGTCTCCCAGTCCCTGCCACTGAAAAACATCCCCACAGCATGATGCTGCCACCACCATGCTTCACCGTAGGAATGGTGCCAGGTTTCCTCCAGACGTGACGCTTAGCATTCAGGCCAAATAGTTCAATCTTGGTTTCATCAGACCAGAGAGTCTTGTTTTTCATGGTCTGAGAGTCCTTTAGGTGCCTTTTGGCAAACTTCAAGTGGGCAGTCATGTGCCTTTTACTGAGGAGTGGCTTCCATCCGGCCACTCTACCATAAAGGCCTAATTGGTGGAGTGCTGCAGAGATAGTTGTCCTTCTGGAAGGTTCTCCCATATCCACAGAGGAACTCTGGAGCTCTGTCAGAGTGACCATCGGGCTCTTGGTCACCTCCCTGACCAAGGCCCTTCTCCCCCGATTGCTCAGTTTGGCCGGGCAGCCAGCTCTAGGAAGTGTCTTGGCGGTTCTAAACTTCTTCCATTTAAGAATGATGGAGGCCACTGTGTTCTTGGGGACCTTCAATGCTGCAGACATTTGTTGGTACCCTTCCCCAGATCTGTGCCTCGACACAATCCTGTCTCGGACCTCTACGCACAATTCCTTTGACATCATGGCTTGGTTTCTGCTCTGACATGCACTGTCAACTGTGGGACCTTATATAGACAGGTGTGTGCCTTTCTAAATAATGTCCAATCAATTGAATCTACCACAGGTGGACTCCAATCAAGTTGTAGAAACATCTCAAGGATGATCAATGACCTAAGCTCAATTTCAAGTCTCATAGCAAAGGTTCTGAATACTTATGTAAATAAGGTTTCAAAAATGTCTAAAAACCTGTTTATTCTTTGTCATTATGGGGTATTTTGTGGAATGAAGAGGAAAATCTGTAATTTAATCCATTATAGAATAAGGCTGTAAAGTAAAAAAAAAAATTGAAAAGTCAAGGGCTCTGAATACTTTCGGAATGCACTGTAAATTAAGGCCTGCATTCAATCTGGTCCGTGTTAGATCCACATTATAGCATTTAAAGGTATATCCTGATTGAGCCAAACGTTGGGTAAAATGCCTTTAAAAGCCACATTGTCGGTTGTCCAGCGAGCTTCTCTATGAATTGAATCCCGGCCTAAAGCTTTATTAGTGTCGTATCGACACAACAGCAGTAAACAATGAGCAGACATTACCGAACATAGCTTGCAGATTATACCAGTCACTTTACCGGTATTTCAGATACATTGTTTCATTCTGTTGTTGATGGTGACTAAACGCTAAGCAGTATTTAGACCTACTTCTACATTTCATCCCCTCCGTTCACTTGAGTAGTATGTGGATACGTCCCAAATGGCACCCTATTCCCTACATAGTGCACTACTTTTGACCAGAGCCCTGTATAGGGAATAGGGTGCCATTTGGGCCACGGTCTGTTTACGTCTACATTTCCCTCTTCCTCATGTCTGTGTCTGTTGTGACTCCCGTTGCAGCATCACCATGGGACAGCTGTACGAGAAGGAGAAGGACGAGGACGGCTTTTTATACGTGGCGTACAGCGGAGAGAACACCTTCGGTGTCTAGACCCACCTTCATCATCATCATCATCAGCCTTACTTACGACAGAATACAACACCTGGCCACACCCACCCCCACCCCTGGGAGAAGCCCTGGGAAACCCCAGAGAAATGAAGTGAAATAAAGAGATTAAGAGAGTGATCAGTTGAGTGAAATGAGTGTCACCAGTCTGTCTAATCTATTCCTGCCCATGTTGTATCAATGCTGTTTACATTCATTTATTAATATGTTTATTATTATTTTTGAAGTTATGTATAGTGATAAAAATAGGAATGACTGTTTTGTTTGTTTGATGTTTTGTGCTTTACTTTAGTTTAGGTGCTTGGAGGTTGTTTTTTTTCATTCGCGAAATGATATTTTTGTTTGAAGTTTCACTTTCAGTTTGGCTGTTATCCTTGAAGATTTATATTTCAAATAATTTTAACTATTTGAACGGTAAGGTAGCTGGATGACCTAACCAATAAAAAATGTGAATAATCCTTGTGTTTTTATTGACCTATACCAGGGTTCTTCCACTTCGATCCTGGAGATTTTTGATCCAGCCCTAAAGTAACACAGACTGTTATTACAGCATTATACCAGTTCATAAAGTAACACACAGACTATGTTATTACAGCATTATACCAGTTCATAAAGTAACACACAGACTATGTTATTACAGCATTATACCAGTTCATAAAGTAACACACAGACTATGTTATTACAGCATTATACCAGTTCATAAAGTAACACACAGACTATGTTATTACAGCATTATACCAGTTCATAAAGTAACACAGACTATGTTATTACAGCATTATACCAGTTCATAAAGTAACACACAGACTGTTATTACAGCGTTATACCAGTTCATAAAGTAACACACAGACTATGTTATTACAGCATTATACCAGTTCATAAAGTAACACACAGACTATGTTATTACAGCATTATACCAGTTCATAAAGTAACACACAGACTGTTATTACAGCATTATACCAGTTCATAAAGTAACACACAGACTGTTATTACAGCATTATACCAGTTCATAAAGTAACACACAGACTGTTATTACAGCATTATACCAGTTCATAAAGTAACACACAGACTGTTATTACAGCATTATACCAGTTCATAAAGTAACACACAGACTATGTTATTACAGCATTATACCAGTTCATAAAGTAACACACAGACTGTTATTACAGCATTATACCAGTTCATAAAGTAACACACAGACTATGTTATTACAGCATTATACCAGTTCATAAAGTAACACACAGACTATGTTATTACAGCATTATACCAGTTCATAAAGTAACACACAGACTGTTATTACAGCATTATACCAGTTCATAAAGTAACACACAGACTGTTATTACAGCATTATACCAGTTCATAAAGTAACACACAGACTGTTATTACAGCATTATACCAGTTCATAAAGTAACACAGACTATGTTATTACAGCATTATACCAGTTCATAAAGTAACACACAGACTATGTTATTACAGCATTATACCAGTTCATAAAGTAACACACAGACTATGTTATTACAGCATTATACCAGTTCATAAAGTAACACACAGACTGTTATTACAGCATTATACCAGTTCATAAAGTAACACACAGACTGTTATTACAGCATTATACCAGTTCATAAAGTAACACACAGACTATGTTATTACAGCATTATACCAGTTCATAAAGTAACACACAGACTATGTTATTACAGCATTATACCAGTTCATAAAGTAACACACAGACTGTTATTACAGCATTATACCAGTTCATAAAGTAACACACAGACTGTTATTACAGCATTATACCAGTTCATAAAGTAACACACAGACTATGTTATTACAGCATTATACCAGTTCATAAAGTAACACACAGACTGTTATTACAGCATTATACCAGTTCATAAAGTAACACACAGACTATGTTATTACAGCATTATACCAGTTCATAAAGTAACACACAGACTATGTTATTACAGCATTATACCAGTTCATAAAGTAACAGACTGTTATTACAGCATTATAGCAGTTCATAAAGTAACACACAGACTGTTATTACAGCATTATACCAGTTCATAAAGTAACACACAGACTATGTTATTACAGCATTATACCAGTTCATAAAGTAACACACAGACTGTTATTACAGCATTATACCAGTTCATAAAGTAACATACAGACTATGTTATTACAGCATTATACCAGTTCATAAAGTAACACACAGACTGTTATTACAGCATTATACCAGTTCATAAAGTAACACACAGACTATGTTATTACAGCATTATACCAGTTCATAAAGTAACACACAGACTGTTATTACAGCATTATACCAGTTCATAAAGTAACACACAGACTGTTATTACAGCATTATACCAGTTCATAAAGTAACACACAGACTATGTTATTACAGCATTATACCAGTTCATAAAGTAACACACAGACTGTTATTACAGCATTATACCAGTTCATAAAGTAACACACAGACTGTTATTACAGCATTATACCAGTTCATAAAGTAACAGACTGTTATTACAGCATTATACCAGTTCATAAAGTAACACACAGACTATGTTATTACAGCATTATACCAGTTCATAAAGTAACACACAGACTATGTTATTACAGCATTATACCAGTTCATAAAGTAACACACAGACTGTTATTACAGCATTATACCAGTTCATAAAGTAACACACAGACTATGTTATTACAGCATTATACCAGTTCATAAAGTAACACACAGACTGTTATTACAGCATTATACCAGTTCATAAAGTAACACAGACTGTTATTACAGCATTATACCAGTTCATAAAGTAACACACAGACTGTTATTACAGCATTATACCAGTTCATAAAGTAACACACAGACTGTTATTACAGCATTATACCAGTTCATAAAGTAACACACAGACTGTTATTACAGCATTATACCAGTTCATAAAGTAACACACAGACTGTTATTACAGCATTATACCAGTTCATAAAGTAACACACAGACTGTTATTACAGCATTATACCAGTTCATAAAGTAACACACAGACTGTTATTACAGCATTATAGCAGTTCATAAAGTAACACACAGACTGTTATTACAGCATTATACCAGTTCATAAAGTAACACACAGACTGTTATTACAGCATTATAGCAGTTCATAAAGTAACACACAGACTGTTATTACAGCATTATACCAGTTCATAAAGTAACACACAGACTATGTTATTACAGCATTATACCAGTTCATAAAGTAACACACAGACTGTTATTACAGCATTATACTAGTTCATAAAGTAACACACAGACTGTTATTACAGCATTATACCAGTTCATAAAGTAACACACAGACTGTTATTACAGCATTATACCAGTTCATAAAGTAACACACAGACTGTTATTACAGCATTATACCAGTTCATAAAGTAACACACATACTGTTATTACAGCATTATACCAGTTCATAAAGTAACAGACTGTTATTACAGCATTATACCAGTTCATAAAGTAACAGACTAATATTACAGCATTATTCCAGTTCATAAAGTAACACACAGACTGTTATTACAGCATTATACCAGTTCATAAAGTAACACACAGACTGTTATTACAGCATTATACCAGTTCATAAAGTAACACAGACTGTTATTACAGCATTATACCAGTTCATAAAGTAACACACAGACTATGTTATTACAGCATTATACCAGTTCATAAAGTAACACACAGACTGTTATAACAGCATTATACCAGATCATAAAGTAACACACAGACTGTTATTACAGCATTATACCAGTTCATAAAGTAACACACAGACTGTTATTACAGCATTATACCAGTTCATAAAGTAACACAGACTGTTATTACAGAATTATACCAGTTCATAAAGTAACAGACTGTTTTTACAGCATTATACCAGTTCATAAAGTAACAGACTGTTATTACAGCATTATACCAGTTCATAAAGTAACACACAGACTATGTTATTACAGCATTATACCAGTTCATAAAGTAACAGACAGACTGTTATTACAGCATTATACCAGTTCATAAAGTAACACACAGACTGTTATCACAGCATTATACCAGTTCATAAAGTAACAGACTGTTATTACAGCATTATTCCAGTTCATAAAGTAACACAGACTATGTTATTACAGCATTATACCAGTTCATAAAGTAACACACAGACTGTTATTACAGCATTATACCAGTTCATAAAGTAACAAAGACTATGTTATTACAGCATTATACCAGTTCATAAAGTAACACACATACTGTTATTACAGCATTATACCAGTTCATAAAGTAACAGACAGACTGTTATTACAGCATTATACCAGTTCATAAAGTAACACACAGACTGTTATTACAGCATTATACCAGTTCATAAAGTAACAGACTGTTATTACAGCATTATTCCAGTTCATAAAGTAACACAGACTATGTTATTACAGCATTATACCAGTTCATAAAGTAACACACAGACTATGTTATTACAGCATTATACCAGTTCATAAAGTAACAAAGACTATGTTATTACAGCATTATACCAGTTCATAAAGTAACACACAGACTGTTATTACAGCATTATACCAGTTCATAAAGTAACAGACTGTTATTACAGCATTATACCAGTTCATAAAGTAACACACAGACTGTTATTACAGCATTATACCAGTTCATAAAGTAACACACAGACTATGTTATTACAGCATTATACCAGTTCATAAAGTAACACACAGACTGTTATTACAGCATTATACCAGTTCATAAAGTAACACACAGACTGTTATTACAGCATTATACCAGTTCATAAAGTAACACACAGACTGTTATTACAGCATTATAGCAGTTCATAAAGTAACACACAGACTGTTATTACAGCATTATACCAGTTCATAAAGTAACACACAGACTGTTATTACAGCATTATACCAGTTCATAAAGTAACACACAGACTGTTATTACAGCATTATACCAGTTCATAAAGTAACACACAGACTGTTATTACAGCATTATACCAGTTCATAAAGTAACACACAGACTGTTATTACAGCATTATACCAGTTCATAAAGTAACACACAGACTGTTATTACAGCATTATACCAGTTCATAAAGTAACACACATACTGTTATTACAGCATTATACCAGTTCATAAAGTAACAGACTGTTATTACAGCATTATACCAGTTCATAAAGTAACAGACTGTTATTACAGCATTATTCCAGTTCATAAAGTAACACACAGACTGTTATTACAGCATTATACCAGTTCATAAAGTAACACAGACTGTTATTACAGCATTATACCAGTTCATAAAGTAACACACAGACTATGTTATTAGAGCATTATACCAGTTCATAAAGTAACACACAGACTGTTATTACAGCATTATACCAGTTCATAAAGTAACACACAGACTGTTATTACAGCATTATACCAGTTCATAAAGTAACACACAGACTGTTATTACAGCATTATACCAGTTCATAAAGTAACACAGACTGTTATTACAGCATTATACCAGTTCATAAAGTAACAGACTGTTATTACAGAATTATACCAGTTCATAAAGTAACACAGCCTGTTATTACAGCATTATACCAGTTCATAAAGTAACAGACTGTTATTACAGCATTATACCAGTTCATAAAGTAACACACAGACTATGTTATTACAGCATTATACCAGTTCATAAAGTAACAGACAGACTGTTATTACAGCATTATACCAGTTCATAAAGTAACACACAGACTGTTATTACAGCATTATACCAGTTCATAAAGTAACAGACTGTTATTACAGCATTATTCCAGTTCATAAAGTAACACAGACTATGTTATTACAGCATTATACCAGTTCATAAAGTAACACACAGACTGTTATTACAGCATTATACCAGTTCATAAAGTAACACACAGACTATGTTATTACAGCATTATACCAGTTCATAAAGTAACAAAGACTATGTTATTACAGCATTATACCAGTTCATAAAGTAACACACAGACTGTTATTACAGCATTATAACAGTTCATAAAGTAACAGACTGTTATTACAGCATTATACCAGTTCATAAAGTAACACACAGACTGTTATTACAGCATTATACCAGTTCATAAAGTAACACACAGACTATGTTATTACAGCATTATACCAGTTCATAAAGTAACACACAGACTATGTTATTACAGCATTATACCAGTTCATAAAGTAACACACAGACTGTTATTACAGCATTATACCAGTTCATAAAGTAACACACAGACTATGTTATTACAGCATTATACCAGTTCATAAAGTAACACACATACTGTTATTACAGCATTATACCAGTTCATAAAGTAACACACAGACTGTTTTTACAGCATTATACCAGTTCATAAAGTAACACACAGACTGTTATTACAGCATTATACCAGTTCATAAAGTAACACACAGACTGTTATTACAGCATTATACCAGTTCATAAAGTAACACACAGACTATGTTATTACAGCATTATACCAGTTCATAAAGTAACACACAGACTGTTATTACAGCATTATACCAGTTCATAAAGTAACAGACTGTTATTACAGCATTATACCAGTTCATAAAGTTACACACAGACTGTTATTACAGCATTATACCAGTTCATAAAGTAACACACAGACTATGTTATTACAGCATTATACCAGTTCATAAAGTAACACACAGACTGTTATTACAGCATTATACCAGTTCATAAAGTAACAGACTGTTATTACAGCATTATACCAGTTCATAAAGTAACACACAGACTGTGTTATTACAGCATTATACCAGTTCATAAAGTAACACACAGACTGTTATTACATCATTATAGCAGTTCATAAAGTAACACACAGACTATGTTATTACAGCATTATACCAGTTCATAAAGTAACACACAGACTGTTATTACAGCATTATACCAGTTCATAAAGTAACACACAGACTGTTATTACATCATTATAGCAGTTCATAAAGTAACACACAGACTATGTTATTACAGCATTATACCAGTTCATAAAGTAACAGACTGTTATTACAGCATTATACCAGTTCATAAAGTAACACACAGACTGTTATTACAGCATTATACGAGTTCATAAAGTAACACACAGACTATGTTATTACAGCATTATACCAGTTCATAAAGTAACACACAGACTGTTATTACAGCATTATACGAGTTCATAAAGTAACACACAGACTGTTATTACAGCATTATACCAGTTCATAAAGTAACACACAGACTATGTTATTACAGCATTATACCAGTTCATAAAGTAACAGACTGTTATTACAGCATTATACCAGTTCATAAAGTAACACACAGACTGTTATTACATCATTATAGCAGTTCATAAAGTAACACACAGACTATGTTATTACAGCATTATACCAGTTCATAAAGTAACAGACTGTTATTACAGCATTATACCAGTTCATAAAGTAACACACAGACTGTTATTACAGCATTATACCAGTTCATAAAGTAACACACAGACTGTGTTATTACAGCATTATACCAGTTCATAAAGTAACACACAGACTGTTATTACAGCATTATAGCAGTTCATAAAGTAACACACAGACTCTGTTATTACAGCATTATACCAGTTCATAAAGTAACACACAGACTGTTATTACAGCATTATACCAGTTCATGAAGTAACACACAGACTGTTATTACAGCATTATACCAGTTCATAAAGTAACACACAGACTGTTATTACAGCATTATACCAGTTCATAAAGTAACACACAGACTATGTTATTACAGCATTATACCAGTTCATAAAGTAACACACAGACTATGTTATTACAGCATTATACCAGTTCATAAAGTAACACACATACTGTTATTACAGCATTATAGCAGTTCATAAAGTAACACACAGACTCTGTTATTACAGCATTATACCAGTTCATAAAGTAACACACAGACTGTTATTACAGCATTATACCAGTTCATGAAGTAACACACATACTGTTATTACAGCATTATACCAGTTCATAAAGTAACACACAGACTGTTATTACAGCATTATACCAGTTCATAAAGTAACACACAGACTATGTTATTACAGCATTATACCAGTTCATAAAGTAACACACAGACTGTTATTACAGCATTATACCAGTTCATAAAGTAACAGACTGTTATTACAGCATTATACCAGTTCATAAAGTAACACACAGACTATGTTATTACAGCATTATACCAGTTCATAAAGTAACAGACTGTTATTACAGCATTATACCAGTTCATAAAGTAACACACAGACTGTTATTACAGCATTATACCAGTTCATAAAGTAACACACAGACTGTTATTACAGCATTATACCAGTTCATAAAGTAACACACAGACTATGTTATTACAGCATTATACCAGTTCATAAAGTAACACACAGACTGTTATTACAGCATTATACCAGTTCATAAAGTAACACACAGACTGTTATTACAGCATTATACCAGTTCATAAAGTAACACACAGACTATGTTATTACAGCATTATACCAGTTCATAAAGTAACACACAGACTATGTTATTACAGCATTATACCAGTTCATAAAGTAACACACAGACTGTTATTACAGCATTATACCAGTTCATAAAGTAACACACAGACTATGTTATTACAGCATTATACCAGTTCATAAAGTAACAGACTGTTATTACAGCATTATACCAGTTCATAAAGTAACACACAGACTATGTTATTACAGCATTATACCAGTTCATAAAGTAACACACAGACTATGTTATTACAGCATTATACCAGTTCATAAAGTAACACACAGACTGTTATTACAGCATTATACCAGTTCATAAAGTAACACACAGACTGTTATTACAGCATTATACCAGTTCATAAAGTAACACACAGACTGTTATTACAGCATTATACCAGTTCATAAAGTAACACAGACTGTTATTACAGCATTATACCAGTTCATAAAGTAACACACAGACTATGTTATTACAGCATTATACCAGTTCATAAAGTAACACACAGACTGTTATTACAGCATTATACCAGTTCATAAAGTAACACACAGACTATGTTATTACAGCATTATACCAGTTCATAAAGTAACACACAGACTGTTATTACAGCATTATACCAGTTCATAAAGTAACACACAGACTGTTATTACAGCATTATACCAGTTCATAAAGTAACACACAGACTATGTTATTACAGCATTATACCAGTTCATAAAGTAACACACAGACTATGTTATTACAGCATTATACCAGTTCATAAAGTAACACACAGACTATGTTATTACAGCATTATACCAGTTCATAAAGTAACACACAGACTGTTATTACAGCATTATACCAGTTCATAAAGTAACACACAGACTGTTATTACAGCATTATACCAGTTCATAAAGTAACACACAGACTGTTATTACAGCATTATACCAGTTCATAAAGTAACACACAGACTGTTATTACAGCATTATACCAGTTCATAAAGTAACACACAGACTATGTTATTACAGCATTATACCAGTTCATAAAGTAACACACAGACTATGTTATTACAGCATTATACCAGTTCATAAAGTAACACACAGACTGTTATTACAGCATTATACCAGTTCATAATAACAATTAAATGTCTTGGAAGTTAGTTCCGTTTTGCTCCTCTAGATGGGGCCAGTCAGTGTTGATGAGATCGATGAGAGGGATTTGAAAGGGCTTGTGACAGAGATAGTCCATACACTGAGTGTACAAAACATTAGGAACATTTCACGCTCAACAGTTTTCTGTGTGTATCGAGAATTGTCCACCACCCAAAAGGACATCCAGCCAACTTGACACAACTTGTGGGCAAGCATTGGAGTCAACATGGGCCAAGCATCCCTGTAGAACACTTTTGACACTTTGTAGAGTACACGCCCCGACGAATTGAGGCTGTTCTGAGGGCAAAAGGGTGGGTTGCAACTCAATATTAGGAAGGTGTTCCTAATGTTTTGTACACTCAATGTTTGCAATGTGAATGCTAAAATGAATATCATAGAGAATTTTTCAGAATGCTTGATTTATTTAAAGAACTGCAGATGGACAAAGTGAAAAAAACAATATATATATAGCTACATGTCAAATGTGTTTACAATTACAGAAAAATAAACAATGAATATATCCTAAACCTAGCACATTACATTGAACCTATTACATTGACATGTCTGACCAGGTCTGCGTCCCTAATGACCATGTTCCCTTCATAGTGCACAACCAAGGGTTAGGGTGTTAGGAAGGGATGGTGGTTGACGACATCATGGTCGATCTCTCTCAATCTTGGTCACATGACTCTGGACCCAGGCTTCAGAAGGGTCAACACAAAATGTCTTCCCTTTCTTTGTGGTGAAACTGCAACAGAGTCACAACACATTGTCACTCATGACATCCAGTCTATAATATGAATGCTCCATCTGGTCTAGTACAGTGTAGCCTAGATATAGCCTGGTTCCAGATGTGTTTGTGCTATCATGCCAACTCCTTGTCACTCCTGGTCATGTTAGGCATAACAAGGAGTTGACGTGATAGCACAAACAGATCTGGGAACAGGCTAGCCTAGATGTCCAGTTAACTTTAGACTATGCTTACTTACATCAGTGCTTTGCGAGGGCAGCTACTGGAGGTTGCTCTGAGAGAAACCACTTGGTTAAGAGGGATCCTCTGGGTGAAATGCATACAGCATTCAGTTGCCGTTTCCAACTCAATGACAGCTGTAAACAAATGATCATAAACCACAGTTATCAGGAAGATCTCCAGGAGTGTATCCAACAGCGTCTTACACAGCATGGCTACTCATCCACTCCCCAACACACACACACACACACACACACACACACACACACACACACACACACACACACACACACACACACACACACACACACACACACACACACACACACACACAAACACACACACACACACACACACACACACACCTGCAGACGTGGTATGGAGGGAGCAGAGCAGTCCCAGGAGGAGTAGAGCAGTCAGGGTCTTCATGGTTCAGAGATGGTTGAGATGCTGAAGATTGTGTTGTCTGAGATGATCACTGATGTTCTGGTCTCTGATGTTCTGGTCTCTGATGTTCTGGTCTCTGATGCTCTGGTCTGGTTCTATGCCTGAGGTCTGATCTGACCTGTCTTTTATACAGAGAGCTGGTCCATCAGACCCATTGACAATTGACGGTGGAAACTCCCCTCCAACCCTCATTCACTCTGAATATCTTTCTAAGAACCAACATTCTGTTCGTTAGGTTCCTCTTCCTCAATTCTCTGTACCTCTGTTTCCTCCAGTATGTTCAATAGGCTGCTATTTTCTGAAATACGCAGAATACATTTACTGGAGAATTGCATATCAAAGGAAGGCTATTAAAGTGGACTACATACTATGATACATTACATTAAATGCAAGAACAATTAAGATTAAATTAAGTTCTCTACATCATAAGCAACTAGTTTTAATTAATACTTGAAATCAAATATGAATATTTCAACTTTTAAATACAGATGTTAGGATGTGTCCATGTTCATAAAAAACCTACATTGCTGTACTCACAAAGTAGCATACTGTAAACCGTTACATCCTAGTGAAATGAAATCATTGAATAGTTTTCTATCAATGATTCTAAGATTTAGTGTGGTGTGGTTTGTGTCTTTCCTCAGTTTTGGAAGGTAGGTGGTTCGATCCCTGCTCGAGTCATGACAACAACAACAACAACAAATAATGGGACCCGATGCCTCTTTGCTTGGAACTCAGCATTAAAGTGGCATTCTGCAGTTGCTATATCCATTTTTGGACATATAAATAATGATTATATACCCCATTGATTAATGAAGAATATAACTTATGAACGCTTCATCAGCATACTTCAACTGCCGTACCCAATCAGAACCCAAAATATGAGCTTTTTTACTCCAATGTTTGTGAACAAAGTAAATGTAAACAACCACTGTTTAGCCTCAAAACATGTTAAAACTATAATGTTGAGATCATGGATGGTCAGTCCTTGCATTCATAGTTCTATCTATGAATTTGAGAGTGGTTACATTTGTCCAGACCTATCCCTAGCTTTTTACTGAAACAGGGGGAGGGAAATGTTTTGTTATTGTTTCAACTGCTGATTGTCTCTTTAAGGAGATGGGGTAAGGTCCTGCAATAGACTAACATCCTGTCCAGGGGGTGTACTTGTATCCTACATCAAGTAGTCTCAGGCAACAGAAACAGGTTAACACACGCTACGGGCAGATTTGGCCCGGACAAGACTACTGTAGTCTCTGTAACTCTCCCTACACTCACACCAACTTCACTAGACTACTGTAGTCTCTGTAACTCTCCCCACACTCACACCAACTTCACTAGACTACTGTAGTCTCTGTAACTCTCCCTACACTCACACCAACTTCACTAGACTACTGTAGTCTCTGTAACTCTCCCCACACTCACACCAACTTCACTAGACTACTGTACTCAATGTAACTCTCCCCACACTCACACCAACTTCAATAGACTACTGTAGTCTCTGTAACTCTCCCCACACTCACACCAACTTCACTAGACTACAGTAGTCTCTGTAACTCTCCCTACACTCACACCAACTTCACTAGACTACTGTAGTCTGTAACTCTCCCCACACTCAAACCAACTTCACTAGAATACAGTAGTCTCTGTAACTCTCCCCACACTCACACCAACTTCACTAGACTACTGTATACTCTGTAACTCTCCCCACTCTCACACCAACTTCACTAGACTACAGTAGTCTCTGTAACTCTCCCCACACTCACACCAACTTCACTAGACTACTGTAGTCTCTGTAACTCTCCCCCTACTCACACCAACTTCACTAGACTACTGTACTCAATGTAACTCTACCCACACTCACACCAACTTCACTAGACTACTGTAGTCTCTGTAACTCTCCCCACACTCACACCAACTTCATTAGACTACTGTATACTCTGTAACTCTCCCCACTCTCACACCAACTTCACTAGACTTCTGTAGTCTCTGTAACTCTTCCCACTCTCACACCAACTTCACTAGACTACAGTAGTCTCTGTAACTCTCCCTACACTCACACCAACTTCACTAGACTACTTTAGTCTCTGTAACTCTCCCTACACTCACACCAACTTCACTAGACTAATGTAGTCTCTGTAACTCTCCCCACACTCACACCAACTTAACTAGACTACTGTAGTCTCTGTAACCCTCCCCACACTAACACCAACTTCACTAGACTACTTTACTCTCTGTAAATCTCCCCACACTAACACCAACTTCACTAGACTACTTTACTCTCTGTAAATCTCCCCACACTAACACCAACTTCACTAGACTACTTTACTCTCTGTAAATCTCCCCACACTAACACCAACTTCACTAGACTACTTTACTCTCTGTAAATCTCCCCACACTAACACCAACTTCATTAGACTACTTTACTCTCTGTAAATCTCCCCACACTCACACCAACTTCATTAGACTACTGTATACTCTGTAACTCTCCCCACTCTCACACCAACTTCACTAGACTTCTGTAGTCTCTGTAACTCTTCCCACTCTCACACCAACTTCACTAGACTACAGTAGTCTCTGTAACTCTCCCTACACTCACACCAACTTCACTAGACTACTTTAGTCTCTGTAACTCTCCCTACACTCACACCAACTTCACTAGACTAATGTAGTCTCTGTAACTCTCCCCACACTCACACCAACTTAACTAGACTACTGTAGTCTCTGTAACCCTCCCCACACTAACACCAACTTCACTAGTCTACTGTAGTCTCTGTAAATCTCCCCACACTAATACCAACTTCACTAGACTACTCTACTCTCTGTAAATCTCCCCACACTAACACCAACTTCACTAGACTACTTTACTCTCTGTAAATCTCCCTACACTCACACCAACTTCACTAGACTACTTTACTCTCTGTAAATCTCCCCACACTCACACCAACTTCACTAGACTACTGTAGTCTCTGTAACTCTCCCCACACTCACACCAACTTCATTAGACTATTGTATACTCTGTAACTCTCCCCACTCACACACGAACTTCATTAGACTACTGTAGTCTCTGTAACTCTCCCTACACTCACACCAACGTCACTAGACTACTGTAGTCTTTGTAACTCTCCCCACACTCAAACCAACTTCACTAGACTACAGTAGTCTCTGTAACTCTCCCCACACTCACACCAACTTCACTAGACTACTGTATACTCTGTAACCCTCCCCACTCTCACACCAACTTCACTAGACTACTGTAGTCTCTGTAACTCTCCCCACACTAACACCAACTTCACTAGACTACTTTACTCTCTGTAAATCTCCCCACACTAACACCAACTTCACTAGACTACTGTTGTCTCTGTAAATCTCCCCACACTAACACCAACTTCACTAGACTACTTTACTCTCTGTAAATCTCCCCACACTAACACCAACTTCACTAGACTACTTTACTCTCTGTAAATATCCCCACACTAACACCAACTTCACTAGACTACTGTAGTCTCTGTAAATCTCCCTACACTCACACCAACTTCACTAGACTACTTTACTCTCTGTAAATCTCCCCACACTAACATCAACTTCACTAGACTACTGTGCTCTCTGTAAATCTCCCCACACTAACACCAACTTCACTAGACTACTGTACTCTCTGTAAGTCTCCCCACTCTCACACCAACTTTACTAGACTACTGTAGTCTCTGTAACTCTCCCTACACTCACACCAACTTCACTAGACTACTGTACTCTCTGTAACTATCGCTACACTCTCCCCAACCTCACTAGACTACTGTACTCTCTGTAACTCTCCCCACACTCTCCCCAACCTCACTAGACTGCTTTAGTCTCTATAACTCTCCCCACACTCACACCAACTTCACTAGACTACTGTAGTCTCTGTAACGCTCCCTACACTCACACCAACTTCACTAGACTACTGTAGTCTCTGTAACTCTCCCTACACTCACACCAACTTCACTAGACTACTTAAGTCTCTGTAACTCTCTGCACACTCACACCAACTTCACTAGACTACTGTAGTCTCTGTAAATCTCACTACACTCACACCAACTTCACTAGACTACTTTACTCTCTGTAAATCTCCCCACACTAACATCAACTTCACTAGACTACTGTGCTCTCTGTAAATCTCCCCACACTAACACCAACTTCACTAGACTACTGTACTCTCTGTAGGTCTCCCCACTCTCACACCAACTTTACTAGACTACTGTAGTCTCTGTAACTCTCCCTACACTCACACCAACTTCACTAGACTACTGTACTCTCTGTAACTATCGCTACACTCTCCCCAACCTCACTAGACTACTGTACTCTCTGTAACTCTCCCCACACTCTCCCCAACCTCACTAGACTGCTTTAGTCTCTATAACTCTCCCCACACTCACACCAACTTCACTAGACTACTGTACTCTCTGTAACTCTCCCTACACTCACACCAACTTCACTAGACTACTGTAGTCTCTGTAACTCTCCCTACACTCACACCAACTTCACTAGACTACTTAAGTCTCTGTAACTCTCTGCACACTCACACCAACTTCACTAGACTACTGTAGTCTCTGTAAATCTCCCCACACTAACACCAACTTCACTAGACTACTTTACTCTCTGTAAATCTCCCCACACTAACACCAACTTCACTAGACTACTGTAGTCTCTGTAACTCTCCACACACTCACACCAACTTCACTAGACTACTGTAGTCTCTGTAAATCTCCCCAAACTAACACCAACTTCACTAGACTATTTTACTCTCTGTAAATCTCCCCACACTAACACCAACTTCACTAGACTACTTTACTCTCTGTAATTCTACCCACACTCACACCAACTTCAATAGACTACTGTACTCAATGTAACTCTCCCCACACTCACACCAACTTCACTAGACTACTGTAGTCTCTGTAACTCTCCCTACACTCACACCAACTTCACTAGACTACTGTAGTCTCTGTAACTCTCCCTACACTCACACCAACTTCACTAGACTACTGTGGTCTCTGTAACTCTCCGCACACTCACACCAACTTCACTAGACTACTGTAGTCTCTGTAACTCTCCGCACACTCACACCAACTTCGCTAGACTACTGTAGTCTCTGTAAATCTCCCCACACTAACACCAACTTCGCTAGACTACTGTAGTCTCTGTAAATCTCCCCACACTAACATCAACTTCACTAGACTACTTTACTCTCTGTAAATCTCCCCACACTAACACCAACTTCACTAGACTACTTTACTCTCTGTAAATCTCCCCACACTAACATCAACTTCACTAGACTACTGTACTCTCTGTAAATCTCCCCACACTAACACCAACTTCACTAGACTACTTTACTCTCTGTAAATCTCCCCACACTAACATCAACTTCACTAGACTACTGTACTCTCTGTAAATCTCCCCACACTAACATCAACTTCACTAGACTACTGTACTCTCTGTAACTCTCCCCTCACTAACACCAACTTCACTAGACTACTGTACTCAATGTAACTCTCCCCACACTCACACCAACTTCACTAGACTACTGTACTCTCTGTAACTCTCCCCTCACTAACACCAACTTCACTAGACTACTGTACTCAATGTAACTCTCCCCACACTCACACCAACTTCACTAGACTACTGTAGTCTCTGTAACTCTCCCCACACTCACACCAACTTCATTAGACTATTGTATACTCTGTAACTCTCCCCACTCACACACGAACTTCACTAGACTACTGTAGTCTCTGTAACTCTCCCTACACTCACACCAACGTCACTAGACTACTGTAGTCTTTGTAACTCTCCCCACACTCAAACCAACTTCACTAGACTACAGTAGTCTCTGTAACTCTCCCCACACTCACACCAACTTCACTAGACTACTGTATACTCTGTAACCCTCCCCACTCTCACACCAACTTCACTAGACTACTTTAGTCTCTGTAACTCTCCCTACACTCTCACCAACTTCACTAGACTAATGTAGTCTCTGTAACTCTCCCCACACTCACACCAACTTAACTAGACTACTGTAGTCTCTGTAACTCTCCCCACACTAACACCAACTTCACTAGACTACTTTACTCTCTGTAAATCTCCCCACACTAACACCAACTTCACTAGACTACTGTAGTCTCTGTAACTCTCCCCACTCTCACACCAACTTCACTAGACTTCTGTAGTCTCTGTAACTCTTCCCACTCTCACACCAACTTCACTAGACTACAGTAGTCTCTGTAACTCTCCCTACACTCACACCAACTTCACTAGACTACTTTAGTCTCTGTAACTCTCCCTACACTCACACCAACTTCACTAGACTAATGTAGTCTCTGTAACTCTCCCCACACTCACACCAACTTAACTAGACTACTGTAGTCTCTGTAACCCTCCCCACACTAACACCAACTTCACTAGTCTACTGTAGTCTCTGTAAATCTCCCCACACTAATACCAACTTCACTAGACTACTCTACTCTCTGTAAATCTCCCCACACTAACACCAACTTCACTAGACTACTTTACTCTCTGTAAATCTCCCTACACTCACACCAACTTCACTAGACTACTTTACTCTCTGTAAATCTCCCCACACTCACACCAACTTCACTAGACTACTGTAGTCTCTGTAACTCTCCCCACACTCACACCAACTTCATTAGACTATTGTATACTCTGTAACTCTCCCCACTCACACACGAACTTCATTAGACTACTGTAGTCTCTGTAACTCTCCCTACACTCACACCAACGTCACTAGACTACTGTAGTCTTTGTAACTCTCCCCACACTCAAACCAACTTCACTAGACTACAGTAGTCTCTGTAACTCTCCCCACACTCACACCAACTTCACTAGACTACTGTATACTCTGTAACCCTCCCCACTCTCACACCAACTTCACTAGACTACTTTAGTCTCTGTAACTCTCCCTACACTCTCACCAACTTCACTAGACTAATGTAGTCTCTGTAACTCTCCCCACACTCACACCAACTTAACTAGACTACTGTAGTCTCTGTAACTCTCCCCACACTAACACCAACTTCACTAGACTACTTTACTCTCTGTAAATCTCCCCACACTAACACCAACTTCACTAGACTACTGTTGTCTCTGTAAATCTCCCCACACTAACACCAACTTCACTAGACTACTTTACTCTCTGTAAATCTCCCCACACTAACACCAACTTCACTAGACTACTTTACTCTCTGTAAATATCCCCACACTAACACCAACTTCACTAGACTACTGTAGTCTCTGTAAATCTCCCTACACTCACACCAACTTCACTAGACTACTTTACTCTCTGTAAATCTCCCCACACTAACATCAACTTCACTAGACTACTGTGCTCTCTGTAAATCTCCCCACACTAACACCAACTTCACTAGACTACTGTACTCTCTGTAAGTCTCCCCACTCTCACACCAACTTTACTAGACTACTGTAGTCTCTGTAACTCTCCCTACACTCACACCAACTTCACTAGACTACTGTACTCTCTGTAACTATCGCTACACTCTCCCCAACCTCACTAGACTACTGTACTCTCTGTAACTCTCCCCACACTCTCCCCAACCTCACTAGACTGCTTTAGTCTCTATAACTCTCCCCACACTCACACCAACTTCACTAGACTACTGTAGTCTCTGTAACGCTCCCTACACTCACACCAACTTCACTAGACTACTGTAGTCTCTGTAACTCTCCCTACACTCACACCAACTTCACTAGACTACTTAAGTCTCTGTAACTCTCTGCACACTCACACCAACTTCACTAGACTACTGTAGTCTCTGTAAATCTCACTACACTCACACCAACTTCACTAGACTACTTTACTCTCTGTAAATCTCCCCACACTAACATCAACTTCACTAGACTACTGTGCTCTCTGTAAATCTCCCCACACTAACACCAACTTCACTAGACTACTGTACTCTCTGTAAGTCTCCCCACTCTCACACCAACTTTACTAGACTACTGTAGTCTCTGTAACTCTCCCTACACTCACACCAACTTCACTAGACTACTGTACTCTCTGTAACTATCGCTACACTCTCCCCAACCTCACTAGACTACTGTACTCTCTGTAACTCTCCCCACACTCTCCCCAACCTCACTAGACTGCTTTAGTCTCTATAACTCTCCCCACACTCACACCAACTTCACTAGACTACTGTACTCTCTGTAACTCTCCCTACACTCACACCAACTTCACTAGACTACTGTAGTCTCTGTAACTCTCCCTACACTCACACCAACTTCACTAGACTACTTAAGTCTCTGTAACTCTCTGCACACTCACACCAACTTCACTAGACTACTGTAGTCTCTGTAAATCTCCCCACACTAACACCAACTTCACTAGACTACTTTACTCTCTGTAAATCTCCCCACACTAACACCAACTTCACTAGACTACTGTAGTCTCTGTAACTCTCCACACACTCACACCAACTTCACTAGACTACTGTAGTCTCTGTAAATCTCCCCAAACTAACACCAACTTCACTAGACTATTTTACTCTCTGTAAATCTCCCCACACTAACACCAACTTCACTAGACTACTTTACTCTCTGTAATTCTACCCACACTCACACCAACTTCAATAGACTACTGTACTCAATGTAACTCTCCCCACACTCACACCAACTTCACTAGACTACTGTAGTCTCTGTAACTCTCCCTACACTCACACCAACTTCACTAGACTACTGTAGTCTCTGTAACTCTCCCTACACTCACACCAACTTCACTAGACTACTGTGGTCTCTGTAACTCTCCGCACACTCACACCAACTTCACTAGACTACTGTAGTCTCTGTAACTCTCCGCACACTCACACCAACTTCGCTAGACTACTGTAGTCTCTGTAAATCTCCCCACACTAACACCAACTTCGCTAGACTACTGTAGTCTCTGTAAATCTCCCCACACTAACATCAACTTCACTAGACTACTTTACTCTCTGTAAATCTCCCCACACTAACACCAACTTCACTAGACTACTTTACTCTCTGTAAATCTCCCCACACTAACATCAACTTCACTAGACTACTGTACTCTCTGTAAATCTCCCCACACTAACACCAACTTCACTAGACTACTTTACTCTCTGTAAATCTCCCCACACTAACATCAACTTCACTAGACTACTGTACTCTCTGTAAATCTCCCCACACTAACATCAACTTCACTAGACTACTGTACTCTCTGTAACTCTCCCCTCACTAACACCAACTTCACTAGACTACTGTACTCAATGTAACTCTCCCCACACTCACACCAACTTCACTAGACTACTGTACTCTCTGTAACTCTCCCCTCACTAACACCAACTTCACTAGACTACTGTACTCAATGTAACTCTCCCCACACTCACACCAACTTCACTAGACTACTGTAGTCTCTGTAACTCTCCCCACACTCACACCAACTTCATTAGACTATTGTATACTCTGTAACTCTCCCCACTCACACACGAACTTCACTAGACTACTGTAGTCTCTGTAACTCTCCCTACACTCACACCAACGTCACTAGACTACTGTAGTCTTTGTAACTCTCCCCACACTCAAACCAACTTCACTAGACTACAGTAGTCTCTGTAACTCTCCCCACACTCACACCAACTTCACTAGACTACTGTATACTCTGTAACCCTCCCCACTCTCACACCAACTTCACTAGACTACTTTAGTCTCTGTAACTCTCCCTACACTCTCACCAACTTCACTAGACTAATGTAGTCTCTGTAACTCTCCCCACACTCACACCAACTTAACTAGACTACTGTAGTCTCTGTAACTCTCCCCACACTAACACCAACTTCACTAGACTACTTTACTCTCTGTAAATCTCCCCACACTAACACCAACTTCACTAGACTACTGTAGTCTCTGTAACTCTCCCCACACTAACACCAACTTCACTAGACTACTGTTGTCTCTGTAAATCTCCCCACACTAACACCAACTTCACTAGACTACTTTACTCTCTGTAAATCTCCCCACACTAACACCAACTTCACTAGACTACTTTACTCTCTGTAAATATCCCCACACTAACACCAACTTCACTAGACTACTGTAGTCTCTGTAAATCTCCCTACACTCACACCAACTTCACTAGACTACTTTACTCTCTGTAAATCTCCCCACACTAACATCAACTTCACTAGACTACTGTGCTCTCTGTAAATCTCCCCACACTAACACCAACTTCACTAGACTACTGTACTCTCTGTAAGTCTCCCCACTCTCACACCAACTTTACTAGACTACTGTAGTCTCTGTAACTCTCCCTACACTCACACCAACTTCACTAGACTACTGTACTCTCTGTAACTATCGCTACACTCTCCCCAACCTCACTAGACTACTGTACTCTCTGTAACTCTCCCCACACTCTCCCCAACCTCACTAGACTGCTTTAGTCTCTATAACTCTCCCCACACTCACACCAACTTCACTAGACTACTGTAGTCTCTGTAACTCTCCCTACACTCACACCAACTTCACTAGACTACTGTAGTCTCTGTAACTCTCCCTACACTCACACCAACTTCACTAGACTACTTAAGTCTCTGTAACTCTCTGCACACTCACACCAACTTCACTAGACTACTGTAGTCTCTGTAAATCTCCCTACACTCACACCAACTTCACTAGACTACTTTACTCTCTGTAAATCTCCCCACACTAACATCAACTTCACTAGACTACTGTGCTCTCTGTAAATCTCCCCACACTAACACCAACTTCACTAGACTACTGTACTCTCTGTAAGTCTCCCCACTCTCACACCAACTTTACTAGACTACTGTAGTCTCTGTAACTCTCCCTACACTCACACCAACTTCACTAGACTACTGTACTCTCTGTAACTATCGCTACACTCTCCCCAACCTCACTAGACTACTGTACTCTCTGTAACTCTCCCCACACTCTCCCCAACCTCACTAGACTGCTTTAGTCTCTATAACTCTCCCCACACTCACACCAACTTCACTAGACTACTGTAGTCTCTGTAACTCTCCCTACACTCACACCAACTTCACTAGACTACTGTAGTCTCTGTAACTCTCCCTACACTCACACCAACTTCACTAGACTACTTAAGTCTCTGTAACTCTCTGCACACTCACACCAACTTCACTAGACTACTGTAGTCTCTGTAAATCTCCCCACACTAACACCAACTTCACTAGACTACTTTACTCTCTGTAAATCTCCCCACACTAACACCAACTTCACTAGACTACTGTAGTCTCTGTAACTCTCCACACACTCACACCAACTTCACTAGACTACTGTAGTCTCTGTAAATCTCCCCACACTAACACCAACTTCACTAGACTATTTTACTCTCTGTAAATCTCCCCACACTAACACCAACTTCACTAGACTACTTTACTCTCTGTAATTCTACCCACACTCACACCAACTTCAATAGACTACTGTACTCAATGTAACTCTCCCCACACTCACACCAACTTCACTAGACTACTGTAGTCTCTGTAACTCTCCCTACACTCACACCAACTTCACTAGACTACTGTAGTCTCTGTAACTCTCCCTACACTCACACCAACTTCACTAGACTACTGTGGTCTCTGTAACTCTCCGCACACTCACACCAACTTCACTAGACTACTGTAGTCTCTGTAACTCTCCGCACACTCACACCAACTTCGCTAGACTACTGTAGTCTCTGTAAATCTCCCCACACTAACATCAACTTCACTAGACTACTGTACTCTCTGTAAATCTCCCCACACTAACACCAACTTCACTAGACTACTTTACTCTCTGTAAATCTCCCCACACTAACATCAACTTCACTAGACTACTGTACTCTCTGTAAATCTCCCCACACTAACATCAACTTCACTAGACTACTGTACTCTCTGTAACTCTCCCCACACTAACACCAACTTCACTAGACTACTGTACTCAATGTAACTCTCCCCACACTCACACCAACTTCACTAGACTACTGTACTCAATGTAACTCTCCCCACACTCACACCAACTTCACTAGACTACTGTACTCTCTGTAACTCTCCCCTCACTAACACCAACTTCACTAGACTACTGTACTCAATGTAACTCTCCCCACACTCACACCAACTTCACTAGACTACTGTAGTCTCTATAACTCTCCCAACACTCACACCAACTTCACTAGACTACTGTAGTCTCTATAACTCTCCCCACACTCACACCACTTCACTAAACTACTGTAGTCTCTGTAACTCTCCCCACACTCACACCAACTTCACTAGACTACTGTAGTCTCTGTAACTCTCCCCACACTCACACCAACTTCACTAGACTACTGTAGTCTCTATAACTCTCCCCACTCTCACACCAACTTCACTAGACTACTGTAGTCTCTATAACTCTCCCCACTCTCACACCAACTTCACTAGACTACTGTAGTCTCTGTAACTCTCCCAACACTCATACCAACTTCACTAGACTACTGTAGTCTCTGTAACTCTCCCAACACTCACACCAACTTCACTAGACTACTGTAGTCTCTCTAACTCTCCCAACACTCACACCAACTTCACTAGACTACTGTAGTCTCTGTAACTCTCCCAACACTCACACCAACTTCACACTCAGCAGAAACAGGCTTTAGCTGTATAATTGAAGAAATTCTAGAAAATGTTTCCATCATGTGCTGTTTTCAAAATGAGTTCAAAACTGATGACATAAGCCTCCTTGTAGGCCTGTTATACAATCATACTGACTGACCCATCTGGATATACAATCATACTGACTGACCCATGGATCTCTATCTATATCATTAAATAGGGTTCAGTTGAAGATGCATATTTTGCTGACACAATCTCTGAACCAAGCATCCTGTTTCAGTTCAACTCAGAAAGACTCTCACTTCCCCATTCTGTCATTAGAACCTCGTCTGTTGCAAATTACTGCAGCTTTTCTAAGAACAAACATTGCTGCACTCTTCTCTCATTCTCTAAATGTTTGTAATAACTTGAAGCCAGAGTTCACAGTACTGCACAGAGTACTGGTGAAAACAGGGAGGGACTGACAGTAACTGCACAGGCAAGCAAATGTCAAGTGAATTAATGAATGAATAAATAAATTAACAAATGAATGAATGTATGAATAAATGAGTTGAAACAAACTAAAGTGGTAACATTTGTGAAGTTACCACCCAGCAAACATGACCCCATGACCCCATGTGGGCACCGGCTAGTCCACACCAAGCCTCACATCAAGCCCACACCAGCCCAACGGGCTAGCCCACACAAAGCCCACATCAGCCCAATGGGCTAGCGCAAACCAAGCCCAAACCAAGTCCACACCAGCCCAACGGGCTAGCCAACACCAAGCCCATACCAGCCCAACGGGCAAGGCCACACCAAGTCCACATCAAGCCCACATCAGCCCAACGTGCTAGCCCACATCCCAGCTACTTCATAATGTTAAGGCGGGGGCACATTAGAACATTTTGGGGCATGGTTTGCACACAGTTCTTCTTCTCACCTGCCTTGGGGCCACTTGCCTTGGGGCCACCTGCCTTGGGGCCAACTGTCTTGGGGCCACCTGTCTTGGGGCCACCTGTCTTGGGGCCACTTGCCTTGGGGCCACCTGCCTTGGGGCCAACTGTCTTGGGGCCACCTGTCTTGGGGCCACCTGTCTTGGGGCCACCTGTCTTGGGGCCACTTGCCTTGGGGCCACCTGCCTTGGGGCCACCTGTCTTGGGGCCACCTGCCTTGGGGCCACCTGTCTTGGGGCCACCTGTCTTGGGGCCACCTGTCTTGGGGCCACCTGTCTTGGGACTACCTGCCTTGGGGCCACCAGTCTTGAGGACCAACGTGGAGCCAATGAGCAAAGGCAGGTTCACCGAATGTGGGCAGCCTGCAGGGACCAATATTGTAGCCCTAATTATTTATAATTCTTCTAAATAAAATGGACTTTTAATAACTGAATTGACTGGAAATAATACCCACTGTCTGTGTGTGGATTTAATAAGCAGTAATATGTTTAAAGGATATATTTGATTTCTAAATTGGGGGACTTGGGGGGGGGGGCGGGGGGGGGGGGGGGTTGTGTTGCACACACAGAGTCATTAAAGCAGAGGAAGAGGAAGATGGTGATTAGAGGTCTGGGTATGCTGGATCTGAGATAGACTACTGTGTGAGTACAGCAATTAAGTTATTTGTTTTTATCAACATGGACACATCCTAAAATCTGTATTTAAAAGTTGAAAGATACATAGTTGATTTCAAGTATTGCTTATAAACTAGTTGCTTATGATGTAGAGAACTTAATTTAATCTTAATTGTTCTTGTATTTGATGTAATGTATCATAGTATGTAGTCCACTTTAATAGCCTTCCTTTGATATGCAATTCTCCAGTAAATGTATTCTGCGTATTTCAGAAAAAAGCAGCCTATTGAACATACTGGTGGAAACAGAGGTACAGAGAATTGAGGAAGAGGAACCTAACGAACAGAATGTTGGTTCTTAGAAAGATATTCAGAGTGAATGAAGGTTGGAGGGGAGTTTCCCCCCTCAATTGTCAATGGGTCTGATGGACCAGCTCTCTGTATAAAAGACAGGTCAGATCAGACCTCAGGCATAGAACCAGACCAGAGCATCAGAGACCAGAACATCAGAGACCAGAACATCAGAGACCAGAACATCAGTGACCAGAACATCAGAGACCAGAACATCAGTGACCAGAACATCAGAGACCAGAACATCAGTGACCATCTCAGACAACACAATCTTCAGCATCTCAACCATCTCTGAACCATGAAGACCCTGACTGCTCTACTCCTCCTGGGACTGCTCTGCTCCCTCCATACCACGTCTGCAGGTGTGTGTGTGTGTGTGTGTGTGTGTGTGTGTGTGTGTGTGTGTGTGTGTGTGTGTGTGTGTGTGTGTGTGTGTGTGTGTGTGAGTGTGTGTGTGTGTGTGTGTGTGTGTGTGTGAGTGTGTGTGTGTGTGTGTGTGTGTGTGTGTGTGTGTGTGTGTGTGTGTGTGTGTGTGTGTGTGTGTGTGTGTGTGTGTGTGTGTGTGTGTTGGGGAGTGGATGAGTAGCCATGCTGTGTAAGACGCTGTTGGATACGCTCCTGGAGATCTTCATGATAACTGTGGTTTATGATCATTTGTTTACAGCTGTCATTGAGTTGGAAACGGCAACTGAATGCTGTATGCATTTCACCCCGATGATCCCTCTTAAACAAGTGGTTTCTCTCAGAGCAACCTCCAGTAGCTGCCCTCGCAAAGCACTGATGTAAGTAAGCATAGTCTAAAGTTAACTGGACATCTAGGCTAGCGTGGTCCCAGATCTGTTTGTGCTATCACGTCAACTCCTTGTTATGCCTAACATGACCAGGAGTGACAAGGAGTTGGCATGATAGCACAAACACGTCTGGAACCAGGCTATATCTAGGCTACACTGTACTAGACCAGATGGAGCATTCATATTATAGACTGGATGTCATGAGTGACAATGTGTTGTGACTCTGTTGCAGTTTCACCACAAAGAAAGGGAAGACATTTTGTGTTGACCCTTCTGAAGCCTGGGTCCAGAGTCATGTGACCAAGATTGAGAGAGATCGACCATGATGTCGTCAACCACCATCCCTTCCTAACACCCTAACCCTTGGTTGTGCACTATGAAGGGAACATGGTCATTAGGGACGCAGACCTGGTCAGACATGTCAATGTAATAGGTTCAATGTAATGTGCTAGGTTTAGGATATATACATTGTTTATTTTTCTGTAATTGTAAACACATTTGACATGTAGCTATATATATATTGTTTTTTTCACTTTGTCCATCTGCAGTTCTTTAAATAAATCAAGTATTCTGAAAAATTCTCTATGATATTCATTTTAGCATTCACATTGCAAACATTGAGTGTACAAAACATTAGGAACACCTTCCTAATATTGAGTTGCAATCCACCCTTTTGCCCTCAGAACAGCCTCAATTCGTCGGGGCGTGTACTCTACAAAGTGTCAAAAGTGTTCTACAGGGATGCTTGGCCCATGTTGACTCCAATGCTTGCCCACAAGTTGTGTCAAGTTGGCTGGATGTCCTTTTGGGTGGTGGACAATTCTCGATACACACAGAAAACTGTTGAGCGTGAAATGTTCCTAATGTTTTGTACACTCAGTGTATGGACTATCTCTGTCACTAGCCCTTTCAAATCCCTCTCATCGATCTCATCAACACTGACTGGCCCCATCTAGAGGAGCAAAACGGAACTAACTTCCAAGACATTTAATTGTTATTATGAACTGGTATAATGCTGTAATAACAGTCTGTGTGTTACTTTATGAACTGGTATAATTCTGTAATAACATAGTCTGTGTTACTTTATGAACTGGTATAATGCTGTAATAACAGTGTGTGTGTTACTTTATGAACTGGTATAATGCTGTAATAACATAGTCTGTGTGTTACTTTATGAACTGGTATAATGCTGTAATAACATAGTATGTGTGTTACTTTATGAACTGGTATAATGCTGTAATAACATAGTCTGTGTGTTACTTTATGAACTGGTATAATGCTGTAATAACATAGTCTGTGTGTTACTTTATGAACTGGTATAATGCTGTAATAACAGTCTGTGTGTTACTTTATGAACTGGTATAATGCTGTAATAACAGTCTGTGTGTTACTTTATGAACTGGTATAATGCTGTAATAACAGTCTGTGTGTTACTTTATGAACTGGTATAATGCTGTAATAACAGTCTGTGTGTTACTTTATGAACTGGTATGATGCTGTAATAACAGTCTGTGTGTTACTTTATGAACTGGTATAATGCTGTAATAACATAGTCTGTGTGTTACTTTATGAACTGGTATAATGCTGTAATAACATAGTCTGTGTGTTACTTTATGAACTGGTATAATGCTGTAATAACAGTCTGTGTTACTTTATGAACTGGTATAATGCTGTAATAACATAGTCTGTGTGTTACTTTATGAACTGGTATAATGCTGTAATAACAGTCTGTGTGTTACTTTATGAACTGGTATAATGCTGTAATAACATAGTCTGTGTGTTACTTTATGAACTGGTATAATGCTGTAATAACAGTCTGTGTTACTTTATGAACTGGTATAATGCTGTAATAACAGTCTGTGTGTTACTTTATGAACTGGTATAATGCTGTAATAACAGTCTGTTACTTTATGAACTGGTATAATGCTGTAATAACATAGTCTGTGTGTTACTTTATGAACTGGTATAATGCTGTAATAACAGTCTGTGTGTTACTTTATGAACTGGTATAATGCTGTAATAACAGTCTGTGTGTTACTTTATGAACTGGTATAATGCTGTAATAACATAGTCTGTGTGTTACTTTATGAACTGGTATAATGCTGTAATAACATAGTCTGTGTGTTACTTTATGAACTGGTATAATGCTGTAATAACAGTCTGTGTGTTACTTTATGAACTGGTATAATGCTGTAATAACATAGTCTGTGTGTTACTTTATGAACTGGTATAATGCTGTAATAACATAGTCTGTGTGTTACTTTATGAACTGGTATAATGCTTTAATAACACAGTCTGTGTGTTACTTTATGAACTGGTATAATGCTGTAATAACAGTCTGTGTGTTACTTTATGAACTGGTATAATGCTGTAATAACATAGTCTGTGTGTTACTTTATGAACTGGTATAATGCTGTAATAACATAGTCTGTGTGTTACTTTATGAACTGGTATAATGCTGTAATAACATAGTCTGTGTGTTACTTTATGAACTGGTATAATGCTGTAATAACATAGTCTGTGTGTTACTTTATGAACTGGTATAATGCTGTAATAACAGTCTGTGTGTTACTTTATGAACTGGTATAATGCTGTAATAACATAGTCTGTGTGTTACTTTATGAACTGGTATAATGCTGTAATAACAGTCTGTGTGTTACTTTATGAACTGGTATAATGCTGTAATAACAGTCTGTGTGTTACTTTATGAACTGGTATAATGCTGTAATAACAGTCTGTTACTTTATGAACTGGTATAATGCTGTAATAACATAGTCTGTGTGTTACTTTATGAACTGGTATAATGCTGTAATAACAGTCTGTGTGTTACTTTATGAACTGGTATAATGCTGTAATAACATAGTCTGTGTGTTACTTTATGAACTGGTATAATGCTGTAATAACAGTCTGTGTGTTACTTTATGAACTGGTATAATGCTGTAATAACAGTCTGTGTGTTACTTTATGAACTGGTATAATGCTGTAATAACAGTCTGTTACTTTATGAACTGGTATAATGCTGTAAAAACATAGTCTGTGTGTTACTTTATGAACTGCTATAATGATGTAATAACAGTCTGTGTGTTACTTTATGAACTGGTATAATGCTGTAATAACAGTCTGTGTGTTACTTTATGAACTGGTATAATGATGTAATAACAGTCTGTGTGTTACTTTATGAACTGGTATAATGCTGTAATAACAGTCTGTTACTTTATGAACTGGTATAATGCTGTAATAACATAGTCTGTGTGTTACTTTATGAACTGGTATAATGCTGTAATAACAGTCTGTGTGTTACTTTATGAACTCGTATAATGCTGTAATAACAGTCTGTGTGTTACTTTATGAACTGGTATAATGCTGTAATAACATAGTCTGTGTGTTACTTTATGAACTGGTATAATGCTGTAATAACAGTATGTGTGTTACTTTATGAACTGGTATAATGCTGTAATAACAGTCTGTTACTTTATGAACTGGTATAATGCTGTAATAACAGTCTGTTACTTTATGAACTGGTATAATGCTGTAATAACATAGTCTGTGTGTTACTTTATGAACTGGTATAATGCTGTAATAACAGTCTGTGTGTTACTTTATGAACTGGTATAATGATGTAATAACAGTCTGTGTGTTACTTTATGAACTGGTATAATGCTGTAATAACAGTCTGTTACTTTATGAACTGGTATAATGCTGTAATAACATAGTCTGTGTGTTACTTTATGAACTGGTATAATGCTGTAATAACAGTCTGTGTGTTACTTTATGAACTCGTATAATGCTGTAATAACAGTCTGTGTGTTACTTTATGAACTGGTATAATGCTGTAATAACATAGTCTGTGTGTTACTTTATGAACTGGTATAATGCTGTAATAACAGTATGTGTGTTACTTTATGAACTGGTATAATGCTGTAATAACAGTCTGTTACTTTATGAACTGGTATAATGCTGTAATAACATAGTCTGTGTGTTACTTTATGAACTGCTATAATGATGTAATAACAGTCTGTGTGTTACTTTATGAACTGGTATAATGCTGTAATAACAGTCTGTGTGTTACTTTATGAACTGGTATAATGCTGTAATAACATAGTCTGTCTGTTACTTTATGAACTGGTATAATGCTGTAATAACAGTCTGTGTGTTACTTTATGAACTGGTATAATGCTGTAATAACATAGTCTGTCTGTTACTTTATGAACTGGTATAATGCTGTAATAACAGTCTGTGTGTTACTTTATGAACTGGTATAATGCTGTAATAACAGTCTGTGTGTTACTTTATGAACTGGTATAATGCTGTAATTACAGTCTGTGTGTTACTTTATGAACTGGTATAATGCTGTAATAACAGTCTGTGTGTTACTTTATGAACTGGTATAATGCTGTAATAACAGTCTGTGTGTTACTTTATGAACTGGTATAATGCTGTAATAACAGTCTGTGTGTTACTTTATGAACTGGTATAATGCTGTAATAACAGTCTGTGTGTTACTTTATGAACTGGTATAATGCTGTAATAACAGTCTGTGTGTTACTTTATGAACTGGTATAATGCTGTAATAACATAGTCTGTGTGTTACTTTATGAACTGGTATAATGCTGTAATAACAGTCTGTTACTTTATGAACTGGTATAATGCTGTAATAACAGTCTGTTACTTTATGAACTGGTATAATGCTGTAATAACAGTCTGTGTGTTACTTTATGAACTGGTATAATGCTGTAATAACAGTCTGTTACTTTATGAACTGGTATAATGCTGTAATAACAGTCTGTGTGTTACTTTATGAACTGGTATAATGCTGTAATAACAGTCTGTGTGTTACTTTATGAACTGGTATAATGCTGTAATAACAGTCTGTGTGTTACTTTATGAACTGGTATAATGCTGTAATAACAGTCTGTGTGTTACTTTATGAACTGGTATAATGCTGTAATAACAGTCTGTGTGTTACTTTATGAACTGGTATAATGCTGTAATAACAGTCTGTGTGTTACTTTATGAACTGGTATAATGCTGTAATAACAGTCTGTTACTTTATGAACTGGTATAATGCTGTAATAACAGTCTGTGTGTTACTTTATGAACTGGTATAATGCTGTAATAACAGTCTGTGTGTTACTTTATGAACTGGTATAATGCTGTAATAACAGTCTGTGTGTTACTTTATGAACTGGTATAATGCTGTAATAACAGTCTGTGTGTTACTTTATGAACTGGTATAATGCTGTAATAACAGTCTGTGTGTTACTTTATGAACTGGTATAATGCTGTAATAACAGTCTGTGTGTTACTTTATGAACTGGTATAATGCTGTAATAACAGTCTGTGTGTTACTTTATGAACTGGTATAATGCTGTAATAACAGTCTGTGTGTTACTTTATGAACTGGTATAATGCTGTAATAACAGTCTGTTACTTTATGAACTGGTATAATGCTGTAATAACAGTCTGTGTGTTACTTTATGAACTGGTATAATGCTGTAATAACAGTCTGTGTTACTTTATGAACTGGTATAATGCTGTAATAACAGTCTGTGTGTTACTTTATGAACTGGTATAATGCTGTAATAACAGTCTGTGTTACTTTATGAACTGGTATAATGCTGTAATAACAGTCTGTGTTACTTTATGAACTGGTATAATGCTGTAATAACAGTCTGTGTGTTACTTTATGAACTGGTATAATGCTGTAATAACAGTCTGTTACTTTATGAACTGGTATAATGCTGTAATAACAGTCTGTGTGTTACTTTATGAACTGGTATAATGCTGTAATAACAGTCTGTGTTACTTTATGAACTGGTATAATGCTGTAATAACAGTCTGTGTTACTTTATGAACTGGTATAATGCTGTAATAACAGTCTGTGTGTTACTTTATGAACTGGTATAATGCTGTAATAACAGTCTGTGTGTTACTTTATGAACTGGTATAATGCTGTAATAACAGTCTGTGTTACTTTATGAACTGGTATAATGCTGTAATAACAGTCTGTGTTACTTTAGGGCTGGATCAAAAATCTCCAGGACCGAAGTGGAAGAACCCTGGTATAGGTCAATAAAAACACAAGGATTATTCACATTTTTTATTGGTTAGGTCATCCAGCTACCTTACCGTTCAAATAGTTAAATTTTTTTGAAATATAAATCTTCAAGGATAACAGCCAAACTGAAAGTGAAACTTCAAACAAAAATATCATTTCGCGAATGAAAAAAAACAACCTCCAAGCACCTAAACTAAAGTAAAGCACAAAACATCAAACAAACAAAACAGTCATTCCAATTTTTATCACTATACATAACTTCAAAAATAATAATAAACATATTAATAAATGAATGTAAACAGCATTGATACAACATGGGCAGGAATAGATTAGACAGACTGGTGACACTCATTTCACTCAACTGATCACTCTCTAAATCTCTTTATTTCACTTCATTTCTCTGGGGGTTTCCCAGGGCTTCTCCCAGGGGTGGGGTGTGAGTTAGGGTTGGGGTGGTGGGTGGGTGGGTGGGTGGGGTGTTGCCAGGTGTTGTATTCTGTCGTAAGTAAGGCTGACGATGATGATGATGATGATGATGATGAAGGTGGGTCTTAGACACCGAAGGTGTTCTCTCCGCTGTACGCCACGTATAAAAAGCCGTCCTCGTCCTTCTCCTTCTCGTACAGCTGTCCCATGGTGATGCTGCAACGGACAGACATGAGGAAGAGGGAAATGTAGACGTAAACAGACCGTGGCCCAAATGGCACCCTATTCCCTATACAGGGCTCTGGTCAAAAGTAGTGCACTATGTAGGGAATAGGGTGCCATTTGGGACGTATCCACATACTACTCAAGTGAACGGAGGGGATGAAATGTAGAAGTAGGTCTAAATACTGCTTAGCGTTTAGTCACCATCAACAGAATGAAACAATGTATCTGAAATACCGGTAAAGTGACTGGTATAATCTGCAAGCTATGTTCGGTAATGTCTGCTCATTGTTTACTGCTGTTGTGTCGATACGACACTAATTAAGCTTTAGGCCGGGATTCAATTCATAGAGAAGCGCGCTGGACAGCCGACAATGTGGCTTTTAAAGGCATTTTACCCAACGTTTATTGCGATCGCATTTATGGCTCAATCAGGATATACCTTTAAATGCTATAACGTGGATCTAACACGGACCAGATTGAATGTAGGCCTTAATTTACAGTGCATTCCGAAAGTATTCAGAGCCCTTGACTTTTCAATTTTTTTTTACTTTACAGCCTTATTCTAAAATGGATTAAATTACAGATTTTCCTCTTCATTCCACAAAATACCCCATAATGACAAAGAATAAACAGGTTTTTAGACATTTTTGAAACCTTATTTACATAAGTATTCAGAACCTTTGCTATGAGACTTGAAATTGAGCTTAGGTCATTGATCATCCTTGAGATGTTTCTACAACTTGATTGGAGTCCACCTGTGTTAAATTCAATTGATTGTACATGATTTGGAAAGGCACAAACCCGGCCAAACTGAGCAATCGAGGGAGAAGGGCCTTGGTCAGGGAGGTGACCAAGAACCAGACGGAAGCCACTCCTCAGTAAAAGGCACATGACAGCCCGCTTGGAGTTTGCCAAAATGCACCTAAAGACTCTCAGACCATGAGAAACAAGATTCTCTGGTCTGATGAAATCAAGATTTAACTCTTTGGCCTGAATGCCAAGCGACACGTCTGGAGGAAAC